>NC_050196.1:10352662-10575162 GCF_008315115.2 Sander lucioperca | reverse complement strand
TCAGATGAATGTCGTGCACATCCTCGAGTCCTACGTCAAGCACTTTGCCATCAACAAAGCATTCATGGCCAACGAGAGGTACCGGCGTCAGCAGAACACCACACAGAACAGCAGCCCACAGCCAGTCCCTCCAGAGAAGAGGTGAGTCTAAACACGCTTTGAACAGAAGAAAAAAAGTGTGCGATGGAAACCTTGGCTTCGTCCAATATAGATAATCTTTTCAGGCAACAATTAAATGTTTGTCATCCTTTCTCCCCATATTCATTTTGTGATATTTCTTATATTTATATTAGGGCTGGGCGATATGGAGAAAATCAAATATCATGATATTTTTGACCAAATACCTCGATCGATACCGCAACGATATTGTAGTGTTGACTATTGGTGCTTTCACAAAATATTTACACAGTGATTTTTGATAAATAATCATCAGTGGTGTGGATATAATGACTAAGTGTGTAAGGGCAAATAATAGAACAGTTACAACAGTCTGGTAAGTTCAGAAAATGACATCACTTCACTGTAATGCAGCCTTTTAAAACCAGGAGAAGACAACACTTATGCCATATTACGATATCCAAAATCTAAGACAATATCTAGTCTCATATCACGATATCGATATAATATCGATATATTGCCCAGCTCTAATTTATATTATGGTTCACAGTTGCATGTCTACCTAAATTTACTAAAATGTTATCATGTTTTTTTTTTGTTTTTTTTAAATTTAATTTCTACAGATGGCCCAACTGAGACTGTAAGCATGATTATGAACTTTAACTAAACCTTTAAATTTCCTTTGTTTTAAGCGAAGAGTTGTGTAAGGAGATGGTCGACGGCCTGAGGATCACGTTCGACTTCACCTTACCCATGATCCTTCTCTACCCCTCTGAACAAGCTCAGTTCAAAAAGGTCAGCTCCTCCAGGCTTTTCCTGGCCGTCAATGAAAGCTCCCCTTGCTCCAGCAAGTAAGTGTGCCGTGATTAATCAAGTCTAATGTGTTGTTTCAGACACCACTGCTTGGCTGTGATACACTGCATTTGAACAGTGTGCTCTACCATTAAGCTATCAGCCCTTTTCTCTGTCGTTGTCCTTAAAGTGCCCAACGAGAGCGCAGCCCTAGCCCGTTGGGGCACAACCCACCCACCCCCCAGTCCACAGACAGTCAACCTGCACTGAGCGACATTTCTGCCACCACGCCAACCGCCTCAGCCCCCACCCCGAAGCGCCGGCGTCACCCTGACATGGACTGTATCTCATTCCAGTCCCAGTCACTCAGACGCTCCACCAGGAACACATCTGGAGGTGACCGGCCAGCTGAAGGGAGCAGTGGAGGTAATCAGTTTTTACTGGATTTGCTGCTAATTTTGTAAATGTTCCAACAATGCATTTTATATAAAGGGACCTTATCTATGTTTTATTAGTAATGTGTGTGATCTTTGAGGCATAATGTAACAATGATTACACTTGTGTTTAAACGTATATACATTGTATGTAATGATCCAGGTGGAGGCAGTGCCACAGCGTCCCCGCAGCTCAAACGCCGTTTGGTCGACACCTCATCCCAGCCCAAGTTCTTCCTCAATCTTGACAGAAGTAAGGTGACACGCTATTAAAAAAATATTACTACAAAATATTATTTCATTATAAATAAAAGCTTATTGTAATATAACTCTTAACTAACATTCAGCCTGACCTTGTGGAGTTTTCTACTACCAGTTGCAATTTTCTTGGCCCTTACTTAAAATTGTAAATTAGGTGGACTTTCATTCTGCTCAGGATGATTGGTATCAGAAAAATCAATGACTGTTTTCATGGCCTGCGGTATTCTTAGCCAAATAAGACAGTATTCCAGTCAAGCTTTTACAAGTGTTGTTCATAGAATGGTTCCATGTTTATTCCTTCTTACGGTCTATAAAGCGCACCATAGCAAAAAGCCACACAACACATGCACGTCCACACTACAACCGCAACAGTGTCTTCCAGATCTGATGACATAATACATAGCAGTTTTCATAGTTTTTTTTCTCACTTAGATTGACTCAGTGGGAAACCTGACAGTCTTTGTTATCCACAATCCTTTTCAGGTCTTGCTTGAACTCGGTTGTGGCCATTCAAAGCAACTCTCTCACTCATTTGTCACTAAAGGGGCTTTCAAACAATCGGATTCAGCAGTGAAAGGGTTAACGAGGAAGGTGACCTGTGGCCGCTGTTTTTCCTCAGGTTGCAGAATCTGTCCTCAAAACTCTGCTGCATTATTTTCCATTTTAAAATAATTGGCAAATGTATTGGCAGTATTGGCAGATGCATTCAAATGTGTTTTTTTTTTTTTTTACTTATCTGAAATACTGTATGTTTCAGAAAAGTTAAAGACAACAATCAACCAATGACACAGCCCCCAGCCACACAGTAAGAGCCTCACAGGAGCAGGCAAAGAGCCGCATACGGCTCAAGAGCCACAGGTTCGCCACCCCTGGTTTAGAGTATAGACCTTTTTAATAACTCACATTTGACTTGTCATAGTAGGAAAAGCACAGGTGCAATTAATAATGTAAACGATGGCTCTGTTCCATCGTTAACGTTATTAGTTACACCTGTTTGACAGTCAAGATGCACACAGTCGGGGAGGGGGGGGGCTGGGTAGCTCACCTGGTAGAGCGTGCGCCCATATATAGAGGTTTACTCCTCAACGCAGCGGCCGCTGGTTCGACTCTGACCTGTGGCCCTTTGCTGCATGTCATTCCCCCTCTCTCTCCCCTTTCATGTCTTCAGTTGTCCTATAAAAATAAAGGCCTAACATGCCCAAAAAATTATCTTTAAAAAAAAATAAAGAGATGCACACAGTCGGACGTATGTCAATATAATGCATCGCATGAAACATTCAGTATAATCCTATTCAGTGTAGTGACAAGTTTTTGTATTTGTAATTACCAGTTTTGCCCAGTAGATGGTGTTATCCTTCTTCTCTCCTCACACATTCATCCCCTCTCAAGTGTTAAATAAGAAGAACTTTGCGCTCTCAAAACCTTGTTGCTTGCAATGCTTGCTCTTGGGGGGAATTTTTGAGTCTCTGTACAGTATAGAGTGTGGTCTAGACCTACTCTATAAAGTGTCCTGTTATGATTTGACCCTATAAATAAAATTGAAAACATTCTTGCTGTCATTGGTTTATTTTTTTAGCCATATTTCAGCAGTGATGAGCAACACAGCTCTGAGTTTATCTGTAAACGTGTCATTCTCCTTTCTTTCCCTTTACCCAGAAACCCCAGTGCACAGTGGCTCATCTTCCCCATTGCCCTTGACGCCAAGCAAAGAGCGAAGTGGTCCTTTCTATGGCCTTGAGAGCCGGAGAAACAATGAGCTTAATGAGGTGATGAAATTGTGTGTGATGAACGTGCTATTAACTGCAGGGGAAACAATGTCTTGTTCAAGGACACTTGGATAGTTACATAACCTGGATGAATGGAAATTGTCAGACCGAGCAAAATACCCTATACTGTTTGGTCCTAGTGTGTGTTTGATAATGTATTCATACAGGCCCTTGGTATTGCCAAGTTCACATTGACCAGTCAATAACATTAATGTCACCTTTCATGTAGTCAGTTCAGAATTGTGAATGGCATTTCAATGTAATTATGTGAAACCTCAATGTTTCTGTTAAATTATTTGTCCTTTACTTTGTCAACCAGGTCCTAAGCTGGAAGCTGACTCCTGATAACTACCCTCTGCATGACCAGCCTCCCCCACCCTCCTACCTGTACGGATCACAGCACCTCTTGCGTCTTTTTGGTTGGTGTCTCTGATCATTTTACTCTCACTGGTTCTCTTGTCATTCAATATATATGTGATTTCAGTAGTTTCATGGTGGTGGACAAAAGTTTCCCTCTTATTTTGTGATTTCGAACACATTCTCGTCAGTTTGTTGTGCAACTTCCTTCTATTCCCATGCTCACTGTCTTGCTTTTCTTCCAGTGAAGCTTCCTGAGATCCTGGGAAAAATGCAGATCCCTGAGAGGAATCTGCGAGCCCTGGTCAAGCATTTGGAGCTCTTTCTCAGGTAAGTGATTATTGTGTTGAAATCAGTATTGGTGTCAGTATTTTTATGATTACGTATAAGAGGTCTCAGAGGTAAGTGATTAACAATGCAAGAGAGGGACAGAAACTATTTAATTAAAATAGACTAAAGAGAATAAGTGCAGGTTTCAAGTTTCTTGACACAGGGAAGTACCAATCGTTGTTCACCCGGGCCTAAAGGCTTACAGTTTCTTCACTAAAACATTCAGGTATAATATCTCGCCCCATTCTTGAAAAATGGATTGTGCCGTCAGCTGGACAAACCGTGTGAAATCATGTTTAATTTCCAAGGCGGATAAATCGTAAAAAGATGAAATGCTGCATTCAATTAACAGGACATGAAATAGGAAGCACTTAAAAATGCACCTTGCTAATAACCTGCAAGGCACATTAACCAAGGTTTAACTTAGCTAAGCGTTAAAGCTCCATAGTAACAGTCGGACCTGAGCTGCAAGAAAGTTCTCATTTCACAAGAAGAGAGGGGCAGAACCTGGAAGGCATCAGTCTCAAGAACATCCTTGACTAATAGATTGTATGCCTTATGCACAGTACCCTAATGTAATGTTTGGTAGCCTGCCTCACAGTAGCATAGTAAAAATAATAAATTAAAACCCAGAAACACCAAAACAAAAGGGCAAGGAATAGTAAGTAAATGAGAACATGGAAGGGTGGGGAGGGGTGAGAAAGAGCATGTGTTAGAGGGAGGGAGATGAGTGGGCGTTACACAAGCGCGGGAGTCTAATCTTTAAATCCTCCCTAGTGATCTTCAGTTCAGCCGGCCCGGTCCCAAACCTGGGGGATTTAGGTCCTCTCATTTTCTAATCAAACGCACACAGTACCGTCTTCTGCCACCAAGCAGTGCTGTGGAGCAACGCCTGAACTCACCATGGAGTGGGCACAGAGACAAACCCGAGTCTGAGAGCCAGAATTACCTTGATTCCACTACTCAACCAAACAAAGTATACAGTGAGGAAAATAAGTATTTGAACGCCCTGCTATTTTGCAAGTTCTCCCACTTAGAAATCATGGAGGGGTCTGAAATTGTCATCGTAGGTGCATGTCCACTGTGAGAGACATAATCTAAAAAAAAAATCCAGAAATCACAATATATGATTTTTTAACTATTTATTTGTATGATACAGCTGCAAATAAGTATTTGAACACCTGTCTATCAGCTAGAATTCTGACCCTCAAAGACCTGTTAGTCTGCCTTTAAAATGTCCACCTCCACTCCATTTATTATCCTAAATTCGATGCACCTGTTTGAGGTCGTTAGCTGCATAAAGACACCTGTCCACCCCATACAATCAGTAAAAATCCAACTACTAACATGGCCAAGACCAAAGAGCTGTCCAAAGACACTAGAGACAAAATTGTACACCTCCACAAGGCTGGAAAGGGCTACGGGGAAATTGCCAAGCAGCTTGGTGAAAAAAGGTCCACTGTTGGAGCAATCATTAGAAAATGGAAGAAGCTAAACATGACTGTCAATCTCCCTCGGACTGGGGCTCCATGCAAGATCTCACCTCGTGGGGTCTCAGTGATCCTAAGAAAGGTGAGAAATCAGCCCAGAACTACACGGGAGGTGCTGGTCAATGACCTGAAAAGAGCTGGGACCACCGTTTCCAAGGTTACTGTTGGTAATACACTAAGACGTCATGGTTTGAAATCGTGCATGGCACGGAAGGTTCCCCTGCTTAAACCAGCACATGTCAAGGCCCGTCTTAAATTCGCCAATGACCATTTGGATGATCCAGAGGAGTCATGGGAGAAAGTCATGTGGTCAGATGAGACCAAAATAGAACTTTTTGGTCATAATTCCACTAACCGTGTTTGGAGGAAGAAGAATGATGAGTACCATCCCAAGAACACCATCCCTACTGTGAAGCATGGGGATGGTAGCATCATGCTTTGGGGGTGTTTTTCTGCACATGGGACAGGGCGACTGCACTGTATTAAGGAGAGGATGACCGGGGCCATGTATTGCGAGATTTTGGGGAACAACCTCCTTCCCTCAGTTAGAGCATTGAAGATGGGTCGAGGCTGGGTCTTCCAACATGACAATGACCCGAAGCACACAGCCAGGATAACCAAGGAGTGGCTCTGTAAGAAGCATATCAAGGTTCTGGCATGGCCTAGCCAGTCTCCAGACCTAAACCCAATAGAGAATCTTTGGAGGGAGCTCAAACTCCGTGTTTCTCAGCGACAGCCCAGAAACCTGACTGATCTAGAGAAGATCTGTGTGGAGGAGTGGGCCAAAATCCCTCCTGCAGTGTGTGCAAACCTGGTGAAAAACTACAGGAAACGTTTGACCTCTGTAATTGCAAACAAAGGCTACTGTACCAAATATTAACATTGATTTTCTCAGGTGTTCAAATACTTATTTGCAGCTGTATCATACAAATAAATAGTTAAAAAATCATACATTGTGATTTCTGGATTTTTTTTTTTAGATTATGTCTCTCACAGTGGACATGCACCTACGATGACAATTTCAGACCCCTCCATGATTTCTAAGTGGGAGAACTTGCAAAATAGCAGGGTGTTCAAATACTTATATTCCTCACTGTATATAAACTGTACTCAGTGCCACAAAATCCCGAGGTGGTCTTTTAAAAAAAGCTAGAGCTGGCATTGATGTCAGTTTGTAGGAAGAGAGTGGTGTGCAGTATGATTACAGCATCCAATATGTGATGCACAGATTTTTTTTTCTCAGCGAGGGACAGAAAGGCTCTTAATTGTCAACACAGGACTGTAACACTCCGCAGACAAAATCCAAATACCTCATTCTTTTCAGCAGCATTAGGAGTTCCTCTTGGCAAAGCATACTGTGCAGTGTTATTACTAGTTGTACTAGTGGGAACATGGGCAGAAAGTCTCTTAATACACTCCAGTGGCACCGGACTGCAAATCACTGGTGCATCTCTTTCCGTAGAATATTATTCTACGAAATGGCACAGACAATAACTTGCAAAGAGGAGTGAAGTGCTTCAAAGTAAATTACTTTTGCAGTTTAAATCTCCTCTGCAGCTCTGTGATGAACTATAAGTCACTAAGAGAGAATTGATAGTGTTCAATGCAGAAAACCCTGACATTTTTTTTCTTGGTAATTAATATTTTTTTACCGTGTTGGAGACTCTGCAGGACACTGGACACAAACTAAAATAATGTCTTTTGGGAAAGCTTTTGTGCCTACTCTGAAATCAGCCTAATGGCAGATTGTGCAGAGCAGGCAAAAACTGATTGATGTCGCAGAGACTGAAGTGCAGTGCATTCTGGGATTTGGCCACAGTTGATCTCTCACTCTCCCTTCCTCCGCAAGAATGATTATGATTAAGTGCGGGTGTGTGTGCACATGTGTACGCACAAGTTATGCTGATTTACAATGTGTATGCCTAAAGCAGCTTGCCTTGTGTTATTACTGATCTAATAGCAATACAGATTAGCACAAGCCTGGATTTCTGGCACCAAAGAGCCAAAAACTATTTTCTGATTAATAAATATGCATTAAAACCCGTTCAATGCTTTTCAATGAATTTCTGTGAGTCATGTTTTTTATTTGCAGTGAAGAATTAGGTTTAAATTAAACTAATTTCTTGAAACCAAGTCTTTCCTAGAGTTGATTGTGGGGTACTCGCATATTCCCCTTTATTGTCCCATTAGGTTGTCTTGTTTATTCATTGTCAAAGTGTTCTTAAGTTCTCTGATGAGGATAATTTTGTTTGCATTGAGATTAGGAAGACCGGTGGAGCTAAGATGAGATGGCAAGATTTAGAGGATTTGGCCGAGTAGAGGATACTAAGAAGATTCTGGATTAGTTTTCCCTGCTACTGATTAGATGGGAGGGGGGGTTCACTCTTCCCTCTCTGACCGTTGGTCGGTCAGTCTCATGTTCTCGGTCTTTCAGTTATAGCGATTTGTTCTCTGGTGGTGGTATAGGGATGGATGCGGGGGCTTTGTGTCTGACATGTATACTACCGGGCAAAGGGCAAGGGGTCTAGGATTTATGTGGAATGAGCCAGGGATATCTAGGAAAACCAGAAGTGGAAGTGAATTGGGACGTGACATTTGAGATGCGTTCCTGTCATTGCTTTTTGCTTCCTTTTAAGCCTGTCGTATCCAATGACAAAACAGCTTATTTTGAAATATTTGATGTGAACAGAAAGGGCTTCTAAACATTGTTGGAGTTGTTGGACAAAATATCTCACCTGATTTCCCTCTCTTGTACTTCCTTTTCCCGCCCTCTCTCTTAGGTTTCTGGCAGAGTTCCAGGAGGATTTTTTCCCTGAGTCCGCATATGTGTCAGCATCAGAGGCCCACTACAGCATGAAACAACCGAGGCCAATTTATTGAAGGAGACGTCGGCCATTGTGTTTCCTTCCCTTGCTTGTCTCTACCCTGACCTACCCTATAGCTTGTCACGACTGACCTGTCTGGGCTTGTGTACAAAGGAATAAATAGCAGCTGTCTCTGGAATTCAGCTGTTTTGTGTTTTCCTTGACCAACCATTCTTCACCTCTGGCCTAACATTACATTTCCTGCTGTTGCCTTGTGGAACTACTTGCTTCTACCATGCCACTAACCCACGCCCATGCTCTGTTTGTGGGACTGTGCTTTATGTCGAGCCAGCCTGCTCTGCTTTGCTTCAATGTACTGCTCCAAGGCATGTCGAGTGCTGTGTGTTGGCACGCGCTACCTTTTTGTAGGCATCATATAAGATTTAATTCACAGGAGACGGCTACTGCTGAGTCCCCCTTCCAAGCCTTTTCTTCTTCTTTGTTACCAGGCCTATAGCTGGACAGTTCTCTAGCCTCTCAGATATTAGATGCTGGCCAAAACAAAAGATCTTTTAATCACTCAGCTCTGGATGCAGACACAAACAGCACTGCTTGGCAAACCCCCCTTTTTCTACCGCTCTGACTTTGCCGCTCTTCATAGCTACAGTGTTGGAATTTTGTGGCCTGGGGAAATGCACACCGGTCAAAAAGCCCTGTGTTCTTTTTCTTCGTGCCCTATAAACCTTTGGATACTGTTTAGGGTATTGCTGGTTTGCCTGTTTGGCCCCTCTTTATGTAGTGACTTTTTGTAAGTGCTTTCCATGCAACGCCACCACTGATCCTCTTCTGGATATGATTCCTTTTAAGCTACAGTAGGACTTCATCAGGATTGTTGTTTTTCCTGTGCATCTCTCAAGTAATACTTATTTCTTGCTTTGTTATGCTTTTGATTTTGTCCTGTGCATGCCTGATAAATGTGTAGCTGCTTTTTATATTCATTTTTCCATGTGTTGCTCCCTTATTTCCGTACACGGAGCAATGTTGTTATATCTTGTTTTAAAGGTAATCTCTTTATCAACCTGTAATCTTAATATACAGTTAAAGACCTGAGGCTGTTACTATTTGCAAATGTTAAGATGAGCTCAGTTCATATAGTCCCAAAAATATTAGATAATCACTTGAATATGTCAAAGGCATATATTTGATATTTGCAGCCTAACGATGCCATTTGCTAAACATTTCATAAGAAATAGTCAGTTAAACACATGCTAGGAATTACTTGTGAATGCAACAAAAGTGATTGTTATGGTTACCTGTCATGACATTGTAAAAATGTAGATATGAAACACCTGTTGATCAGTATGTTATTTATTTTTCTTTCTTTCTTTCTTATCACCCTGTTAATCTGCTTGTTGAATTGGTTATACAATACTTGACGAGGCTAATTTCAGACCAGGTAATACACAATTAGTTTGTCTCAGCTGTTTCTTGAGCAAATACATCTATGATTTGCATAGCCTGTTAAGACTTTTGTGTTTATTTTCAATAATGTCTTTCTTTTTGTTTTCTTCATAGTTTAAATAAAAACTTGATGAGCTGATTGATGATTTGAATCGCCGTCAATCACACAAAGCACCCTTCTATTAAAAGTTAGAATGTAGTTGGATAGTTTTATCAGCTACCTTGATCTTCCTAACCTGACAAGCCCAATGGTTTGTCACACAGAACCATCTGAGAAGCCAACATTGAAAACTGTTTGGAAAAGGGCAGACACTTTAAAAAAGAAATACCTGGCAGGAGATTGGAAGAGCCATCTGTCTGTCATGTCCACAGTTGTTGTTTTGAACAAACCACGCTCGTAGCTCGAAGGACACTGATTGTTTCTGTCCACTGGCGTTAAGACACCAACGCATTACTTCTAGCCTGACAAAATGGATTTTCTTGTGATATCGTGAGAATCCAGCTGCCATGCAGTGTCCTTCCATGTCCCTGCGTTATAGTGGAGTTTAAACGTAGACTCTGAAAATGTTTTTGCTGCAGCTTGACATTTTGAACCTGCTGTCCTTGTTAACGCAGCTCTGTTTGTCCTGCTACTTGCAAGCAAACCTTGTCAAATCTAGCGGTGCTTATTTAAATGAACTTTGACACTATTTAATCAAAGGTGATTTAAAAAAAAAGAAGGAAAAGTGGCAAGACAAATCTGTTATTGATGTGGTATGATACTGCTACGGTTCCCCTGGTTTATTATGGTTTATTTGGAATTTTGATATAATCCGTGCACTCGTCTGCTGAAGATGGATGGGAGTCTTATACTGCTAAGCAGAGGGGGACATGTATTTGACAGAGATGGAAGTTTGATATCTTCTGTATCGGGTACTTTTTGAACTGGTTGTCCTGAAACCCCACAGTGTTGAGGGAATTTGAGAGACCTAGTGGGCAGAGTTACAGTACATAACATTAGTCAAATGTGGTCACAGCTGAATCTAAAGTGTTGTCATACTTAATTTGTAACTATTCAGTGGAGTTAAAGGGTTTGAGGTCACCATCCAATAACTCATTAGTCCCTCCTGCAGCAGCCAGTGTTGTTGTGTCAATCAAAAGCTAAATGCGTGAGGAAGTGAGGTACTTAAAGGCCTATCCTTGTGCGGCCAAGTAAAAATACTTATGCCCTGAAAATGTGGGTGAAGAATAGTTAGAAAATAGAAAAGTTCATTTCAAGCATGCTGATGGGGTTCAGGCCCTTTGTGCTCTCCTTAAACAAGTGTCAGACAAATAAAAAATAAAAAAACTATAATGCTAAACACAATTAACTATGGGAGGTATGCTATGAAATCATAACCATACCTTAAAAGCTAAGTATTTTATATCTGCCAGTGTAACTGTTGTAGCTCTGTCACAGCTCTCTTGGAGAAATTGTTTGACATTTGTTTGACATTTCTGAAGATCACACTACTCTCATTTCACGGGAGTCCATTATTTTGGATTAGCAGAAGGGGAAACAGCTAACGTGGCTCTGTCCAAAAGTTCAAAAATAAAACTGCCAGAACTTTTTTTTTTTTATGGCTCACTATAAATTAGTTAACATTAATTAATGAGTTCCAGCACATGACTCTTTGTAAAACAGAAAATTACTGTTTTTACATTTACATTTGTGTACGCATTAAACAAATGAGCTACAGTATGTGTTAATTAGCTTTAGAGCTAATCAACTTATGGCTCTAGCTTCATAGCTAATGCACAAACATGGGAGTGACATCAATCTTCTCATCTAAAATCTCAGAATACAAAAGCTTTGCTATCGTTCTATTGGACAAGCTAGATGGGGAAAAACATAATCTTCTACGCTTAATGCTTTTATTCCATGCTAAAGCTGCCTATTAGCTATCTATTCTGAGTGTGATCAGTGTGTTTTATACATCGTAACTACCGTAAATCACTCCATTCTTGATTTCTCAAAGCTGCTTTTACGTAGGTCTTGAAACAGTTGCTTCACGTTGTAGAAGATGCACGATACATGTGCACAGAAACTACTTGACCTAGAGTTGTTACAAGCTAGACTTTTTTATTTTTTTAAATTGAGCAAGTATGCTGGTTATAACAAGTCAGATTTATTGACCAAGCTTCTGGTGCAGTTGACCTACAGTATAGGTGCACGCTTGAATACCCTGAAAAAGGTGTGCAAGTCTCTTCTATACCTGCATACTGTATCTTTACTGTATGCAGAACAATGCTCTTAGTCTATTGCCAGTGTACCTATGGGAGGCTGGCTAACCTGGCTTCCGCATATCAGGGTCCTAATGGGTTTTAGTGGTGAGCCCTAATTGTATTTGGACTGCGTCAGACTTCTTATAATGAACTGCTTATCACTGCAACCCAAGACGGCACTCTCTTGCCTGCTGCTATCATGTAGCCACAGAAGCCACCAGTTCAATGCATCTCCAATCGATTTCCCGTCCTGCTCCGTCTCTATCAACTTACCACATGATTCAATTGTTGGGGGGGAAAATGGGATGTAATGAGATGTGAGCTATCGCCTCGTAAGTGCTGCTGCCCGCACCTTTCACCTGATTCTGCCTCTTCCTTTATTTGTGTTCACCCCCTTCCATCTGCAGCCGCTGGGTCCTATCTTTCCATCCCACTGTCTGGTCTCTGTGTCTGGCTTCCTCTTCAGTCCCTGAGTGGTTTTCTTTTCCTGCCCTCACATCTGTATCAGCATCTCTTTTGTCTAGCGTTTCCTCTGATTGGTCTTTTGTCTTGCTGTTCCTCTCCTTACTTTCTTCAGAATTCTTTCGAGACCGAGGAGTGTAAAAAAGCCTTTGTATATTAGGCGCATGCAGACATCTCTTTCCATCATTTTGAAGTGTTTTTGCTTCCCTTCTTTTCATCCACTACAAGCTTTTGACACATTTATCTCCTGACCCATCTTCATCCAAGTCAGAATTTCTCTTTCTAACTCATCTTCATTCTCCAGCCCCCCCCCAAGTACCCCCCCCTCAATCGTGCCGTTTTTTCCATTTTTATTCTTGCACCATGGACCGAGGAGATGGATTGCAAGAGGAGAAGGTGGACACCAGCCCTTCTGCCTCCTCTGACTCTTCTTGGACATCATTTGACCATAGCACTGACCTCACATCAGTCAGCTCTGACCAAGTCTTGACTCCCCTGGCAGCTCCTAGTGGCTGCAATCCATTGGAGGACCAGCACCTAAAGAAGTCTTCAGTCAAGTTCTTTTCTGAAGCACGAACCAGGGAGGCTGCATGGAGGGAGACGTCTTTTCTCGGAAATGAGGAGTAAGCACATTATCGTAATAACTTGAGCATTTATCAGGGACAAGGTGAAAGTACGCATTTTCTATATATGTTGGATATAATCTAGAACGATGGACAGATATCCCCATCTGCAGAGTCACAACGCTAGCATGCCTTAAAAAAAAGTCAACATGGCTGCATGTCAAAGTGTCCTTAAACAAGACACATCATTCATGTCACTGGCATGACTCCCATGGTAAAGTACATGCATGATTGTGTGTATGAGATTCAAATGTAATCATGGCAACAGTAAACATGCTATTCTCCATGATGCATTCCATTTTAAATATGCCATCTTGGTTTGACCTGTAATTGCAGTCACAGTCTTGTGTATTTTGAGATACATAATTTACCACATTTACATCAAATCAGTTAGTGGATTGAATCTGTTCTTAAATATAATTTCTGTCACACTGATGTAAACTTCTATGTAATATAGTGAGTCCCTTGATTCAAGCACAAGGTCTGATCAATACGTTTTGATTAAGCCCCTCAATGTGTAGTTCTGCATGCTTTTTGAACTTGCAATTGCGTTCCATTGACATTTTGATGAAGGCGCCTGGTTGTCTGAGTCATTCAAAAGAAGTTTAATTTAATGAAGGCAAGGTTTGTTCTAGGGCTGGGTGATATGGAGAAAATCAAATTAAATATCACATCCCTCGATATCGATACCGCAACGATATTGTAGTGTTGACTAGATTTTTGATAAATAATCATCAGTAATGTGGATATAATGACTAAGTGGGTAAAGGCAAATAATAGAACGGTTACAACAGTCTGGTAGGTTCAGAAAATGACATCACTTTACTGTAATGCGGCCTTTAAAACCAGGAAAAGACAACACTTATGCCATATTACGATATCCAAACTCTAAGACGATATCGAGTCTCATATCACGATATCTATATAATATCGATATATTGCCCAGCTCTAGTTTGTTCTTTCTTCCTTCTGGTTGAGAGTTCAGTAGCAAGGGAAACAAGACTAACCTAGAAATGATGGGAGAGAAGAGAAGGAAAGATCTCTACCAACAGTACATGAATGCAAGTGCTCTCACTGAGACTTTGCTTTCAGCCCACAGTGGTGATTATTATCTGTCTCATCAGGTTTTAATCACAAGTTTCCGTAATGGAAGTCTGATTCCCAGTCGCAGGACTGTAAGAGTGAATAAAACAAGTCCTGCATTAGTTTAGATAGAGACCATAAATCACCTCTCCTTGAATTCTTCAGAGATTCTCAGGCTCCGACTAGTGGGAAAACCCGGGGTGTTGTTCATCAAGCCTTTCTTTTTCCCCTTTCGTTCTTTCTTTCCTACCACTCTCCATCACTCGAGCATGCCCTGATACATATAATTACCCTTCCACAGACAGACAAAAGTCTGAACACACTCACTGGCTGACACTCTCACCATGTCTTTAAACCACCCCTAACTCCTTGTGGAGCGTTCGGTATCTTTCACGAAGACTGATTAAACTTTGGTGGAGGAATATTTCAGAGCCAGCTGAGGTATATAAATGCATTTTTTTTACTCTTTTTATCTGTCTTTGTCAGTCGCTGGGTTTCCATCTTTAAAATGGAATGTCTTAATAGAAGTGGCAAACGTCAGCTTGGCTTTTTGTATTGTTAAACATTTTCACATTCAGGTGTCAAGAAAGACTAATGGGAATGTAAATCTTGCTTACAATACTAACATTTTGCAAACAACTGTTCTTGGGCATAAGTTCATACATACATGATTATGTTGTGCATAATCTATACATATATACAGTATACAATATTTACTAAATGCATTTCTTAGTAATTTGTTAGTTTTATTTGTAATGTAAACTTATTATATTAAATGAATAGTGTGATGTCTTGAGAAATACACACATTGTATGCTTTCTTGAGAAGATTGATACCACATTCCTGTGTGTGTGCTCAAAGTAGCCTGGAGCCAGGAGGTGTTTGGCTTAGCATAAAGACTGGAAGTAGGAGGCTCTCTACAATGTTCAAAAATTCACCTTAAGTACCAAATACCTCTAAAAGTCATTAATAAACATCTTTTAACCAGCACACTAACAGAAAGGTAAAAAGAGTCATTTGTAGTTTTACAAGTTATTGGCGGTGACTTCCCCCTTCTTCCAGACTTTTGGCTAAACTAAGCTAATCTTATCTAACTCTTGGCAAAAAAAGCGTATGTGTATCAACTAAAATGTCAAACTATTTTAAGAAACCCCATTTATTCATCTTAATCCAGTTAATGTAAACATAGCAAGTTCATATTTAATTTTTAAGACATTTCAAAAGTTTTCTTCATAGTTGGATAGAAACATTGCTAACGGCCCTCCACATTTTCTCCGCCTTTTCCTGGTGTCCTCCTCATATTTCCCCTTTTCGGTCTCTGTCCTCCTTGTGCTGATCTCTGACTCAGTAATGTGCAGGGAAACAGTTAATGTTCTTGGGCAGTATTTAAAGTCTAAAAAGCTTACAGCGGTCAGTGCGCTTAAACCCTATTGGCTGGTGCATTTAGGGAAGCTTAGCGATGATTGGACCATCTGGAACAAGATGGGATGCTTCACGTGAGAATAATAATAAAGATGACAATATAATGACCGTTTCGGGACATAGATTACTGTTGCTGTTTTTGCCCTTGCTGTGCCGAACTTTTCTAAACAAAACTAAAAAAAACCCATCCCCAGATGTAAAGACAGAGAGAGAGTGAGAGAGAAAAAATAGAGAGGCAGCCCTGAGGATCATACCACACAGGGAGCTACAGAGATGTAAAGAAAAGGGGAATAAAAGCAGATAAAGGGATAGTAGTTCTGCTGCTGGATGACCCCATCACTACTTATGTGGACCCTCTGCCTTCTATCCATTCATTCTTTCTTCTCATTTTGTTTTTCTCCTCCACTCTCCGTTATCTCAATTGCTTCACAACTACAATTTTTCTTTCTCAATTTGTCACCCCACCCCCACTGACCCAACTTAAAGTCATTTTGCTGCAGTTGTGGTTATTGTTGTTGTTGTTGGAGCCTGCCCCTCTGCTGGTGGCAGCCTGAAGATTAGGATACAGTCGGGCAGAGAGGCGCGCAGCCTGACGGCACACTGAGTCATGAGGTAGGATAAGATATAGCATTTACTCACATCACATCCTCTGTGTCTACACAATGTAATGATGAGCTGTGGGGATGAGTGTACTGCTATACACTACCTATGGACGAGTGTAGTGAAGGTGCGGGGGGTGATAGTATGTCTCCATGGAGTGAGTACATACATGCAAATTGGCTTCATTTGAGTTTTAAATTTCTGTATTTTATTTTCTTATGTTATTCAGTTTATCTCCCTATGGTACAGCACAGAAAATCAAATATCGCTGTGCAGCTCATTTCAGCTGAGCAGAGGCTGCAAATGGTTTGGTCTTCTGGAGAATTTTGGAGGAAGTTGTGTCTATCTCGCCAGGCAAGTGCAGTGTGTGGCAGACAGACATTTTCACAGTTGGGTGGAGGCACTCTGATCTGAGCCTTCCCACTTATCTTTCTGTAGAACTGCATTTTCTACTTCTTTCAAGCTCTGTGGTTTTGACATCAAATTTGAGAGGATTTCAAGTGAGGCTTTAGTGTGAGGCAGTGCAGTCTGTAGGATAGCCGCTGCCTAAACCCACATACACTGCTATTTCCCCGCCTAGATTGATAGAAGTAAACACTATTAACACTAGTTCATATTTCATTTAAGGCTTACAAATGTGATGAATATTAAGTGTTTAATAGCTCTGTAGCTGGTAGAGAATCTTAACTGTGGGTTCAGGAAATGTTGTTGAATTGTTTTCTACCCCATCACGGTAGTAAATACAGTGGAATCACTGACAACGCGTAATGTGAATAGTGTTGCATGTAGTGATGAACCCACAGAGAATTATCACTCTGCAGTTCTCCTCGTACGGAGTCTTTCAGTGGCTTTTCAGCTCATTTTGGTTTTACGGCCTGCAACTTCACTGTTTTGGCTCAGTCCTAGAGAGAGAGAGAGATAGTTCCCTCAGGAGTTGGTCGACAGCAGATCTGGGCTGCTAGGAGAATAAATACTGGTCTTACATTCATCAGGTGGACACAAGCACAAATTCAAATAAATGCTGCTCCCTGTGTGCTGGACACATTCCATATCAACTTTTTAAAATGTAAATGTTTACCGGTTAAACGAATGGAGATTGAGCATTTAAAGGCTCTTCTTACCTGATTAGAATTATGTGACAGAACTTTGGGGCAGCTGGCTCCTTTCTGAATTAGTCTAGGGTTACACCATCGCAATGGTTGCACTTTAACATGGTTACACAGTAATAGCAGTGAGGCTCTTATGATCCAGTCATACTCAATAACATTATGTGGCAGGTCTTGGTGTATTAAGATTATGTTTTGCTCACACTGGATGTTTAGAATCAGATATAGAATTGGTTAGACTGGAAGCAGCAGTAATTAAATAGAAAAGGAAAGCATGTATTTTACTAGAACACCGTGCCAAGATGTCTAAAAGACTCCAATGCTGTCTGATGCACCACATTTGAGTGTGAAATTTTGACCTTTAATTGCCCCACAATGGACCACCAGTTGAATTTGTGAGCATCGCTGGATGTGTGGGAATACAGAATTAAAAGTTCCGAGGTATCAATGAGCAAATTAGCCGTTTTTGGCATTCAATTACAGTGTTTTTATTGGGATAATACATGCAAGATTCATCCAATACTAGAGCAGCGCTATATGAGATGCCACAATTTGTCTTTAAGCGGTAATTAGATGTGGAGAAACGTTGAGCTTCCAGTTAATTGAGCATCTGTATTGGAGCAAACAATCAGCATTATAGAAAAGTGATGCGCAGGAGGCAGAAGCAACAGATTTTCTGAACTGGTCAGCTGGTGACTGTGTCAGTTAATTCATGCTGTATTATGACTGATAGGAGAAAGAGGTTGAATCTCCATTCACTTAATGAAACATTAAGGACCTTTGTCACTCTGGAGTGAGTCGTCTGTTCCATCAAATCCATCAGATGAGACTTTTAGCTTTTTTTTTTTTAGTTACCTTTTCTCTCCTACATTCCTTGTTACCTCTCTCCCACTCTATCTTCCTCCCATCCTCTGCTTCCTGACGACAATCCAAATAATATTACATAAAATAGAGCTTGTGGTAGTAGGTGGATAAGACAAATAAATTACTGTTACTAAGGAGACTATTTTGTTTTCTCTTTTTCCAGTAAACAAACACATTTGGGTAACACTTTACTTGAAGTTATCTACATAAGAGTGACATGACACTGTCATGAACACATGACACAGTCATGACACATGAACCCTAACCCTAGCCATAACTTATGACAAAACTCGAATGACACTTACTAAACGAAGCGTTAGGTCATAAACATTTATGACTTGTTTATAATGTTTATGACACGTTCATGACAGTGTCATGTCACTCTTATGTAGATACCTTCAAGTAAAGTGTAACTCACGTTTGTAACATGAAATAATGTAAAGTCTACAAACCCACCAGATGGACACGACGGAGGTGCAGTCATTTGGCCAGGAGTCATTTCCAGCATAACATACAAACGTGTGTGTGTGTGTGTGTGTGTGTGTGTGTGTGTGTGTGTTTTTAGGGCATTTAGGAGCTTATTCTTATTCTTTAACCCTGTATGTGTTCCCTACATTTGCCACTACCTAGCATTCACTTTAATAGTAACCTTCACCTTACTTTAATTTTTAAATCCTAACCTTCAAGGCAGGGCAAGCTAACCCATTTATTTATGTTTGTGAAAATATGTAATTCTGCTTTTCTAATGTAGAATTAAGTTGTAAAACACATGACTAAATAAGTGAGTTTAATTAGGAAAGAAATAGGATTTATTTGCAGACTGTTTCATGTAGCTGTGGTCAGGGAGAAGCCTCGATATCTGCAGTGGAAAACACCAGCTGGTTGATATTGGACATTTAATATTGAAACAATATATTGTATCAGCAGATATTTCAGTCCAAGGTGAATTTTTGTTATCATGCCATATATAAAATTAGTCACACAGGGGCCATGTACAAATCAGTAGTCCCTGTAGACATGGCTATAGATAGCTGCTTGGCCAAGAGTCAGTTACCAGGTGGCATCTCAGAGGTAGCAAACAGAGCTGGCCTCTACTGAACTGAAATGTGCAGGGCTGGCATTATATCATTATGTCATTGTAAAATTGTGTGGAACGACCATTTGCATTTTGTAATACAAACAAACTCATATATACAGAAGCCAAATTCAGCTGTCAAAAGAATGATGTACTCGCCCAGAGAGGGTGACGGTAGAGGACATCAGACCACACGGTCATAAATCTGAGGTTAATAAGACAGGCAGCACTTTTCACCAGCCGGCTAGATGTTATAGAGTTGAGTTTTTGAGATTCGGTACTGTATATCACTTGGGTTATCAAAATAGTGCTTGCTATCGCAGATGTTTTATTAAATTAGGCCAACAACACCTCCAACAAGCAGGACAGGGATTTCTGGAGTCTCTGAAGTCACCTCCTTTTACCCTCCTTTTAGTTACTATCATGACTCAAACATTTCTAAACTTACTATGGATCTTGACACACATGCAATGCTTTAATCACTTTAGAAATATATTTGTAGGAAGCCAACACAGTATTTCAAATAAATAACTAAATACTGTATTTTAGCAGCCATGCTACAAGCAACAACAAAAAAATCTAAATTGAAGATCTTTTCTAAGTGGACAAAACATGACTCTTTCTCCTTTGTAACTTCCTCCAGAGCATTCTTCTGCATCCTGTGCAATAAAAAGGTGCTGCTCACTTTTGGTCAGTACACTACTGGGCCGTAGAGCAGAGATCTTGGCTTTGTCACTATTTCTTGGCTTTACTTTCAGAGTGCCTCGTTGATGTTTAGTGTCTTTCTTTGTCTATTTTCTCTGCGATCTGCATTCTGTACCTGCAAGCGAGCAATTTGAGCCCTTTACTTGCAGGCTGTGATCCATTTTCTGGATTCATTCTGGTCTTATTTTACCGAGATGCAGGTTCTCTGGTACTGTGGGAGGCTTTTTACTGCAAGGTGGAATGCAGAGCATAGTCAAACACACACAGGCAGTGTGTAGCATAGAGCAGTGTGTGCCATTTCAAAAATCCTGGCTACAGCCCTTTTTCCTGCCCTTTCTTTAATCATATTTTACCTTGTGAATTTTTTAGAAGTCTGTTCAAGCTATGCCCTTGAATTCTTGTCTACAGCTAAATGCAAAGGGAGTGAAGATTGTTAGAAATGACCCTCCTTCTCTGCCTCTGTTATAGGCCCAGTGCCTTACACCCCCACATAGACCAGACAGTGTTGATTTTCAGTGTTTAAATCATTTCATATAGTTTGTGCTCATCCCCTTCTTCACACAGGCCGAGAGAGAAAAGGGAGGGAAGAATTAGTTTATGTGATGGGTTGTAAATACATTTTTTCTTTCTTGCTTTGTACACAATCAGATTTTATTGTCACCAGTCTTTGTTTATCTCCTCTGAGTCAGCAAGGACGACTGCACTATTATGTTGCGTCCTTCTCATATTGTATACACATTATTGTTGTGTTAATCTCTCGCTGTCTGCTCTATGCCCAGGGGGCACAGCTGACCTCTGCCTGCTCTGACCGGAGAGAATCCCTTCGCAATCATTGATTCTAATCCATTCACATATGTATACACACCTATATATATATATATATATATATATATATATATATATATATATATATATATATACTGTACAAGAAATCGGGGTTGAGAGGCATCAGACATCTTTGTGTCTCACACACATGCTCGCTGTAAGTACAGCTGCTGACTTCTGTGCTTAGTAGCAGCTCTAAAGTTGGCACACATCTGTTCATGCATTGATCCACCCGCTCTGTGTGTGGGGACAGGGAGTGTGTGTGTGAGTGTGCTGGACACACTGTATATCACACATCTTGACATCTCTCTGATGATGCCGTGTGGGGGAGGTTTTCCCGTTATTGTCCCCTGCGATCTCACACACCCTCTGCATGCATGCGTGTGTGTGTGTGCCGGTGTCCGTGCATTTATGTGTGTGAGTTAATGGAGTTTATCCCCGCTGGCCCAGATGCCCCGGCTAAATCCATCACCAGTGGTGCTGCACAGCGGTGCTAAGCTGGAACATTTGGCACCAAGCTAGGAATGAAAAAAAAAAAACACACACACAAAAAACAGGAACACACTCAAAAATACACATATGCACACGCACACACAGAAAATTGAGTTTGGGGATTTTTTTATACGGAGATTCAGAGGAAGTGGATTTTTTTAGTGGAGGAGTTGGACTCAGGGACAGGGACAGGAGCTCTTTCTCCGACGCTCTGAGCCTTTTGGTGGTGGTGGGACCCCAGCGTCGATCCCACTCTGTCCACCCGTTTATTCCTTCATCTGTCCGGTCCGGCTGACCGGATGGAGCCGTGCGACGACGATGATGAACCTGGGATGTTAACCGCTTTCCAGTAAGTTCTGGTGTCCCTTGACACTTCTTGTTTGCTTGCTGTGGTGACGGCCATGGCCATGTTGGACTTATATGCAAAGTAGAATTCCTTTGAGTTGAAGATACATTTTCAACCTTTGCCTTACCTCTTTCAGCACTTCACTAATCAGAGCGTTAAAGCTCTTTAGCGAGGGCTTCGTTGATTAAGCTCCATGGGAGGTTTACATGGAGGTTGCTGCTGGTTGTTGGAGCCTGTTATGGGCTTGTGGCTCAGGGTCACAGATTCTTTATGAATAGTTGTGCTGTTTCAGGCAAATTTTAGGTAATTGGTCTTTTGATGCCTTCCCGTTTGCTGTTTTTTATTCATCTTAAACATGTAGTGTATATGAATTCAGTCTTTTGCAGATTAGGTTAATGCGTTTTTTCCTGTTCTTGTTAGCCAAAGTCAGCTCTGCACTGTGTTTAATTATGTCAATTTGAGCGTGTCCTAAACCAAATGTAATTTAAAATGTTGAAACACTCTACAAATCTGAAACACGTGACCAAGCAGAAATCGGATCGGGTCGTTATAATCAGTTCAAATCATTGACTTAAGTAAAAGTAGCAATAGCACACCAAAAATAATCCAAATACTACATTCAAAATTGTATTGAAGTGTTAGCAACAACATATACTTAAAAGCATCGAAAGTATAAGTATTAGTGCATTATGAGAAATGGCTCCTGGTCAGTCTTATACTGTATTATATTATTGGATTATTATTATTGATGTAGTAATATGTAAGCAGTACTTTGATGATGTAGTTGGTCAGATGTAATTGTAACTACTTCATTTTCAGTTGGAAAGTATAATGTATAACAATGCATCATATTTTATAAATGGATCATATATTTTGTATGTTAAATATTAAATCTGAAAAGTAACTACAGTGTAGTTACAGTGTCAAATAAATGTAGTGGAGTACAAAGTATTTCCCCCTGAAATGTAGTGAAGTAGAAGTAAAAAGTAGGCAGGTAACACTTAATAACCATCACCTAATAAATGGTCAATTCATAGTTAATTTAACCTAAGTTAATAGTTATTTTACTGTTAAACGATGAAATGATGATGATTAATGATTACCACATGATTTGTAAACCTTAATGAAATCATTATAAACCATCAATAAACATTATTTGGATGGCTTGTATTATGTAAGTTGCAACTGATGATTATAATACCTTGTTAGTGGTTAATAGAAATTAATAGAAATAGAAAAATAACTTTGTAAAGCATCTACAAACATTATTTAGATAGCAATGATCAGTGCACAAATAATCATCTCTTCTATAGATCTCCAAAAATGATTTAATAGGGCCAAAGTAATGTTACTTGATGCTTTATAAACCTCTTATTAATCACAAACTAATTATTATAAGCATTAGTTGCAACTTTATAATAGCATCCAAATGTTTATAGATAGGTTTACAAACAATTATTCAACATTGAAAAAGTATTAGCAATCTATCTAAATTTATAAACTATTTTTAATTACACTAAACTAATGATATAACATGAATGATAACTTTACTGATAATTAGTAAATATTGTAAATCATAATTTCATTGTTTAACAGTAAAAGAACTTAACTAAAGTTTAATTAATTAGCAATTTACCAATTATTAATGATGGTTATTATAAAGTGTTACCTAGCATAAAATGGAAATACAAGTAATTGTACTTAAGTGCACTATTTGAGAATGCACACACTTACTTTCCACCACTGGTTATAATTGCACAAACATAATACATGAGGTTACTGTAGAAAATTGCTCTCTCTTGTAATTTACATTACAGAACTACTTCTTTTCTGGAGTGTTTGTCTCTTTCTGCTAATAATGTGTGTTTTTGAACCATTGTTATGAATGCATATTGTGTTACAGGGTGCTCAACTGTACAATTTTGCATCCCCAATCCTATTAAAGTGAATGGGATGCAAAATGACATATTGAAAGAGCTCTCTGAGAATATCTTTAATATTTTTAATGAGGATTGTTGATGTGTTAAATACCTGACTGACTTACTGACCGACCGACTGACTGACTGACCGTTAGCGTTATTGCTAGTCATCCTGTTGAGGTTAAAAACATCACCACCTCTTTTTTCTTCATTGTCTCTTGACTATCGTATCTGATCTGAGCAAGTTGCTGGATTTAATGGTGACTGTCTTGCTGCAGGCTTTAAAGCAGCCATATTGTAATCTTGCTCAGTGAATTGACTGCACGTGAGTCGTCCGTTACATAAGGCTGAGGTGGCTCCAAGCGGCAGAGAAATCCAGAACCTTGTAATTACTGAACACACTTAGAGATTACATCATGGATTGAGGGGGTTTAGCTAGCTGGCTGCTGGGAAATATGGCCGTGTGTGTGAGGTGTGGTCTCATCAAATGTTAGAATTTTGCCCATATATTTGTATGCATGTGGCTTCCTACACTGTGCATATTCAGTATGTTAAGGAATGTATAGTGCATGTGTGTTGCTGGCTGTAAAGTTCAGGAGTTTTCATTTAGCATACTGAGTAACTGAGGATCAGGAGGGGAATTAATTGTTTTCATATCATCCCTCAGCAACCGGATGGTGTGTTTACTGATTGCCACTTGGAGTGATAATCCACATATAAACACACACACACACACACACACACACACACACACACACACACACACACACACACACACACACACACACACACACACACACACACACACACACACACACACACACACATTTCAATCATATGATTGATGGACTTCTTAACTAAACTAATTTATTGTTGACACTAGTTGTAATAAGACATCCCATATAGCCTAGAGTGATACCCAACCAGGGGTACAAGGTCAGATTGTTGAGTAGCTCAACTAATATGAAAAAATAAACAGTTATGATTTAAAAAAAAAAAAAGATGTAGACTCAGTTGTAACACCTGAACACTAACTAGCTTCAAGTAATGGATACATGATTGAAACGTCTAACTGTTGCCATTAGTAGTATGAATGTAAACTTGACTAAACCATTTACGGTTTATGAACAATCATTGTGACGAGAATTAATATCTTGTGTTAAAATGACTTAAGTTACTCAGTTTTAAAAGAACATGACGGGTGGTTTTGACACTAACATAAAGGGTCACATTTAGAGTTGGCCTACTAAGATATGTCTCGTAGTTCTTCAGACGCGTCAACTAATAACACAACCCAAATGTGTTTTAATCCTAAAAATCACACTTTTGTTTTGTGGCTACAGATTAAATTATGAAAGCACAATCAAACATAACTTTATGGTATGTTTTCTAACTACAGCAAGTGAGAAAGAAAAGTAGAAAAAAGTGAGCTTCCCCTTCTGTCTCATTTTTTCCCCCCACCTGAACATAAACCCATGCAGCTGCTGGTCAGCAGTGGACTGCGGGATTGAGGAAGCGCCAGATCGCAGCATCATTGTCGAAGGATTACAGCAACAAGGTGATAGGTCATTGGCCAGGAAATATGTGGCCCAGAAAGCAGACAAATGAAATTTGATTCAGATTCAGACTCTGCTCTGCTGTGTCAGGGAGACAGGCATGCATGGGCTGATTCTTTTTTCAATCTCTCCTTCTGCTGTTTGTGGTTTTCAAACCACTGATATACCAAATATTTAAATGTTGACTCAGCAGCTGCAGAATGAGTGACACACATAGGGATACAAGTGAAATCAAGTGAACCTGCTGTGCTGCTTTTCTCATTCCTATTGTACTACAGAATGCTTGCAACAAAACTGAAATCTGCAACTTTGTTCTGTATTCTGGAAAATAAGAGTGTCCAAAAACCTACCAAATAAGTGCATCACATAAACCAAATTCACACAAAAAATATATGTTATTATTGTAGATAAAATAGAACTAATGTTTTAGTGACTCGGACTCGAGGCGTTTCATTATTCAAAGGGAGATGTTTGATCAATGTTTGGAATATGTCTTTTTAGTCATTTCTTGACTGATTATTTATCTTAGGTTGAAAGTGAACCTTCATCTGCCCTCTCTTTTCCAATTTATTTTGTATTGCACATGTACATAACAAGGGTCATCATTTCTCATACCTCACATTCCAAGGTATGGCAAACTTTATATTAAATTTCAAGTACAAATTGAATGTGATGAAATTCAGTGTGTTTCCTGTAGACAGTAGCTTTTTTTTTTCTGTGAGCGAGATAATACACCTTGGCTGCTTTGTTGGAGACCAAATCCAATTCTCTCACTCTCCAAAACAGTGTAGAGAATTTGTGTGTCTATTGAAAGTGCTCTTCCTTTGATTATAATCTGCTGTCGTTCCAATTCTGTGCCCCTGTGCACTGCAGGATGTTTGTGCTCGGATTCGGGTTGGGTCAGTTTAGAAGGGCCTTGAGGCCAAATCGGTCATAGGCCGATTAGTTTGCTGGCAGGTGCTCAAAATCTAGTCCTCTTCCTCCTCTTCTTCTCTTTTCGCCTGTCAGATGTAAATTCATGTAAATTCCTGTTGGCCGCCGAAATCAAACAGGAGTGATTTGGAATGCATCATGAAAAACACCACAGTTACAATCCCCTACTCGGCTCTTCCAGTTCAGATTTTGAACATCCAGCATCTCTGGAAGGAAATGCACACAATAGCCAGGTTTTAAACTTTCAAAATAGCCTTTGACTTTTTATACATTTTGTAAATGTCTACTAAACTATGTGTTGCTGTTTGCATCCATACAGTATGTGGCTGACTCTGTTAAACTTTCTGCATTAGTAAATGCTTAGGAAATTGCTGACAACTTGCCAAAGTCAAGTCAATTTGATTTGATTTTGCTTATTCCTGGGCTTGTACACGTATTTATATATAGATATAAAATCATTATTTAAAACCCCATATATTTCAATAAACCTTACCTAAGATGACAATATTGCAGTGCATTCTCTCTTTCCCTCCCTGAGACAGTATGACACATTATCAGAATTAAAAGCAAATTCCTGCTATGCACTACACTGTATTTGATTTACTGCTAACACTTCTGCATTTGTGCTGACGTGTACGTATGTGTCCTGTAAAAAAAAAAAAAAAAAAAAAAAAGATAAAGACTTTTAACAAGATACGCTGTTACCAAATCAGCTGACCACATCATTGACCAACAAGGCTGTACCATCAATACCACATTACCACCCGAACACACTGTGAGCAGCTATGCTGGCGGGTATTGACGAGGCATCCGCTCAATGTTGGATATGTCTATTTATTTTTGCCTCATTGTTGTTCATGCTTATGGAAGCTAATGGAAGCAGATGAATATAATCTCACTGGGAATACCATTTATCACACAAGTACAATAGCCATAGTCTGAGTTAGTGTGTGTGTGTATGTGGATGTGTGGACTAGACATGTAACCGGGTGTTGCACTAAGTGGGGATTTGTGCAAATCCGTCCCCTGTTTCCAAACACTGAGAGATCTTTCATAATTGTCAGATGAGCTAGTGTGTAAAACCACAATCCTTTAATGACTAAATGCAGATATGGCAGCAGCCCCGGCAGTTAAAAAAACGTTTACAGGGTTTTCACATGATGTTTCTCTCTCCATGTCTACAGGAACGGTCAGATTTAAAACCCATATGCCACTTAGTTGCAAATGTCCTGAGCTGCGTTTCCTTTCATATTAAATGACTACAACAGATGGATGAGATTTGCATTAACAAACAATTTGTCCTTTAAGGTGGTCTTCCTTTTTGAACCTCAGGTGAATTAGATATTCTAGTTGCCCAGCAACTGGTTGTATAAAGCTGTTTAAGCTTTCAACAAGAGCCTAGGTGTACATATCCATTTGCTGACCTGTACATATCTTGCTCAAATACGCTCCTATTCCCTTCACCCTCAATTTGGATGATGTAAATATTTACAGTTTGTTATCACAACCTCTGAATGCTTGGACACGTGTGATGCTGCATTTTTACAGTTTGCCAGTTTCTGATGAAATCCTTAAGGAAAGTTTCCACTATTTATACTGTCACAACGTAACACTCCAGTCCAAACACACATCAGCATATAAAATTGCTTTAAAAGTGCAACACTAAAAACACCACAATATGGCCTCTCAGCTTCTGTTCCAGAAAAAAATAATAAAATGTTATTTATTACTTCCACTCTTGCCCAGAACACTTCCACTATTACTTTGACTCTCACTTTGTTTCTCTCATCACTGGGAGCAATGCCCAGTTATGTCCAGCAACACTGGGACTGTTGCCCAAGCCAGAGCCCCTTCGGCCTCTTTGTCATCACACATTATTGATCCTTAGCCTGATAATCACACTTAAGTCTGTACATTCAGTGAGCAGTAGTTTTTCACAAATTTAGTTTTATTTCTATTTAGTCTAAATGTCTGATATCGGTTGTTAAAATTCTATATTTTCTCATTTCGATTTGATTTAGCCTTACTGTCATGTGTTTTTATTTACTGCCACATATTATTAATTATTATTACTATACCTGTTTTTTACTGGGACAGACTGGCACACGTGTAATTGCATGCTTGTTTGTGTGTGTGTGAGGGTATTTGGCAGACCTTTGGCTTTGGTCGCCTCGAGAGAAAAAAAACAAACATCTCTCGTCAGTATTCAAGCTTAGTCAGTGTGTGCATGTATGCGTAATTAAATGTCACGCTGGGCTTGAAGAATAGCTAATAGCATTTGATCAATTTGTTCAGTCTGCACTCTGCACACGAGTCTCCATTTCTGCATCTTGATGTGTGTGCACGGCACGCCAGGCATGATGAGAATATGTGCATGGCATGTAGCTATTGAGTAAATGTAGCGGAAAAAAACATGTTTGCATGGAATATCTTTTTTTGTGTATGTTTCCATCTCATGCACGCCTCCGTTGGAGCCCACAAAAAGCTCAGGGTTCTGGGGCAGCCAGCAGCTTATTAATATGCAGTTAGGTGACAAATAGCTCCCATCATTTCCTACTCTTCCTTATCTCCTAAGTGTCTCCGACAAGCTCCGTTATTGAATAGGGACGTTTAGTAGGCTGACAGTGGGAGGCATGATGAAAGAGGAAGAGACAGAGAGGAAGAAACAAAAAGCTGAGCTAAATGTATTATTTGTTTAAACCCACATGGAGCACTCAACAGGTTTAATGCGTCAGAAACAATCTGTGTTGCCGCCAAGTACAGCAGGTATGCCAGGCAGATAAAAACTCAGCTGCTCTGGGGGAACATTAGTTTCAATATAAAAACACAGTTCTCATGGACCTGTGGAAACATTTTACAGGATATTATCCTTAGGAACACCAAGAAGGTCTTAAAAGTTTAGTTTTTGTAGATTATTAAAAATGAATGCATGGATAGAAAGTGTGTTTTAATCAAACTATAGCACCAAAATACATCAGTGATCTGAAAGTAATTGAAAAGTCTTTGCGCTTGATGTCAAACATCAGGCTTAGTTTAAAACTTTACAACATGTTTTGTTCTTTGTCTAGAGATGAACTTATTGTCAGTGAAACTAAACTGAACTGAACTTTCAAATGTTGGCTTGACAGTGTATGCCCCTGTTAGCATGCATTGTATTATTTAGACTGTAAAACTTCCAACCTGTGTGCATTTAATGATTCAAAACAAGTGGCAATCCCACTCGATCCACGGCTGGTACAATGGATTAGGTATGATCTGTCTCGGCTGCCTTTATTTAATAGTGAACAGCTGAGAGAGAGAGAGAGAGAGGCCGATACTGATATAAGTAACAAGAAATTGTCACCTCCTCTTGTCATATAATCCCTTCCCCGTCCTTGCGTCTCCACTTGCCCTTTTCCCATCTCTGTCATTCATTCCATCCTTCACTCTCCTCTCCCAATCCATCATTATCTACCACATCACAACTTCATTTTACAGCCCCCCACTTTCGAATATCCATCTCTCCGTCCATCTATTTATCCTTCCTGACCTTTTTCTCTCTCCCCCCTCAAACCCTCATCATCTCTCCCGACATACACCTCCCTTGTTCCCCCTTGTTGTATCAATCTAGTCCATTTCTCCTCTTTCTCACACCCTCCCTCCATCTATGTCTCCCCTCCCTTGCTTTAGTGTTGTCTGCCCTATCAGATTAGGCCTGTGTCATAAGGAAAAGAGAGAAAGAGAGAGATTGCCGGCTGGATTAAAGGGGGACGGGAATGAATTTCTATGATCTCGTTGTTTAGACGAGTCACATAAAGTTGCTGTGTGTGTGTGTGCGTGCGTGTGCGCGTGCGTGCATGCGAAGGGTGCCGTCCGCTTTATCCCCTGTAATGACAGGGAGATGGCTAGGAATGCCTGGCCCCCACTCTGTTGCATGCTGGGAAATCATGCATGTGTCTTTGGTGTGGTGACAGACAGAGAGTTTAATGAATGTCTGATTTGCACGTTTATTGTATTCATATATCATTATGATGTAGTGTGAAGTGGACAGCATATTAAATTAGTCTATGATGATGGATTGGGCTACAGAGACTGGATGTTACAGAGCAATCAGGTATACATTCAAAAAATAATTAATTTATAGGATGAGGTAATATTATGATTGAATGTCTCACACATTGCTGTGACACAGTTAAACATGACATGATTTATTCATTTATTTCAAACAAGACACCACCTGTAAAAATGAAAAGAAAGATAACTTACATATACCTGGTGAAGTAAACGGTAAAAAAGGCTAACAAATATGTCTTATATTCCTTCATCATGAACCATTCGCAAAACTATTTAAATGTTTTTTAAACTTGCATCCCTTGCACGGTTTGCAGTCTTCTCCTGTTATACCTATTGCATTGCTTTTACGATACATAGGCAAGATCAACTTGTATCACTGCCCCCTTGTGCTTGTGGAATGCATGTGATCACAAGACCCAATCAGTGCAGGGGCCCGCTCATCAAAACGTTAATCTACAGCACCACTAGTGGTTTGAAACTTTATAGGGACGCTTTAAATTAAATATATTATTGTGGACAGAAACAGTTTTTGTCCTGTAACTTGTTTTTGTTGTATAGTATGGGCTGATTTAGTAAATGCTTATTTACAAAATGTATGTCTAATGACTTAAGCCGCTTCCATGTGATCAGTGGTAAAACCACGAGGTAGGGCGCAGATCGTGCAGTAGGGCAGACACTTATACGTCATCATCGCTTATGGCTACCTCCTTATCACATTGGTTGCTCTTTGAAAGGTCAGTGGCAACGGGGTCAAAGTTGAAATAATTTGAACTTCGGTGGCGAATTCCAGCGGGTGCCAAGCTATACATGATCTGTGGGCTCAGAGCAGAAACGCGAAGCACAGCGCAGGAACATTCTGGAATTGGTTGCGCCTTGAAAGGTCAGTGGCAACGAGGTCAAAGTTGAAATAATTTGCACTTTGAGCGCAGCGCATAGTGGCTATTCCGAGTGGTGCGCCGCGCCAAGGGTAGCGCTGCGCCTAGTTGGGCAGCAACGCTCTCCCCATAGGAAAACAATGGAACGGCCAGCACAGAGCAGTTTTATAGCGTATCATGTGTGGGCGGCTTAAGGGTAGCGCTTCCTTCTAGTTGTTTCCACCGCTCTCCCCAAGGCTTTTTTTTTAAAATTATAAAGCAGTTTGAGGTGCTATATTAAATACTGTTAAAGTATTAAAACATTCAATCAACAGAGAAAGCTTGTATTCAGAAATGGTGCCTTTAAACGAGCCGTCAGTACTTAAGTACGGTTATGATGTCAAAACTTTACTATATATAGGTAAAATGGACAAACACTGAGAGCGCAGATGCGGAAGATGCAGAAACACTGACAAATCAGAGCAGACTGGGCTTTTTCAGAAGCAGGGCTTAAAGAGACAGGCGCTAACATGGAGCGTTTCAGACAGAGGCTGAATAAGGTTCCAGAAAGGTCTTGGTTAAATGAAAAACGTAATGCTAGCTAATGCTAAGCATGAAATGAGACATGATGACTTTTTCCAACTGAGTATTTTAGATGCCCTAACCTAACTATATGTGCTTTCTATGCCACACCATCCACACTGACCTCCTCCCTGTGACACTATAAAGATGTCACTCTTCATGAATTGAAACAAAGCATTGCCAGTGAACGTAATCCAGGTAGCAATAGCATTTCCATCAAACCATAATTTGCAAAGGTTGTACACAACCATATTTTTTCATAGCAGATAGTGCTCTGTATAGATTTGTCAGCGTTCTGCAGAATACAGAACAAGTAGTGAGATGCAAGTGGCTGTTGCAGAGGTGACAGTGATTTATGCACAAACACCACCACTCAGACTCAAGGGAATGTCAAAGTCATCAAGGTGTAAATTCTCTAAAAACAAACAAAGCTTATCACTTCATTACTTACAGTGTAATCAGCCTGATCAGCCACATGTTTAACGGCATGAGGAACAATATTGTTCATGAAGCAGCCTCTAGTGAAAATGTCATTACAGGATACTATTATGACGGTTATTTTGTTGGACATGCTACACCCTGCTCTTTTGAAGAAGACAGAAGAGATGTCTAGATCCAGATACACCACGCACACACAGGCAGGTTAATGATTAACTGTACGTGTGTGTCACCCATAGACCGCAAGGCGAAGGAGTGCTGAATGCCAATTTGGTGTGTAATAATGCAGCACACATGCTTTGTCTTTCTCAGTTTTCTCTCTCTTTCACAGTCACTCACACTTGAATGGTGACCTTGGGCCATATTGTTATTCATTAGTGGACAGAGGCGGGCAGGCTGCCTTCTCTCTTCTTATCTCTATGGGACACAAACCAGCAGTGGGATGCTTGTAGCGTTCCTATCTATCCTCACTGTAATAAGAATCGCTGCTTTAAATTGGCAGAGTGGAGAGATCAGACAGCAGCCTTAAAAGATAAAAGAGAGGTCCTGCTATTTTGTCCGTTAGGTGCTTATCACCTTTGTGGACTGAAAAGATTATTACTTTATAGGATTTTTTCCCCCAAAATATTTGGTAAAGGAAAGCTGTGGATAGGCTGACTTTATATCTCACATATAGAGAGAATTGACTGGCAGGCAGAATAATTAGCTGACTGGCAATTTGAAAACAGTATTTTAGTTAGGATAATAATCAGTGAGCTGCGTTATTATGTATTTTTGTTTTTCAAATACCATTTGTGGATTGTTGTTTGACAATCTCCCGACATCTTAATCCCTCCTACACCCAGTGATAACACCAACAGATTATTTTGCTAATGGCGTGTTATCAAAGCATGACTGTACTGTACTGTACTGGTTTTGTCATGAAGTCTGAAGACTAATATAAAAGGTGGTCAAAAGGACCTCATGGACCGTGAGGCAACTGTTGGAGTGACAGAAATAAATAAGTTGTCATGCCAAAACATGCTTATAGAATATCAAAATAAATAATAAAAGATAAGATAAAATTGCTTTTGAGAAAATCTATGATGATGATGCTGGTGAACAGAATACCAATTATGTCATTTTTAGTTTATTGTAATTACTGATTTTCATTTTATGAACAAGTCATTTTGTGCCCCTTCACCAACGTTATTGCCATCTTAACATTCATAACAAAGGAAAATTTAGTATAGCAGATTTACAGAAATAATGAATGCTTTTGTATTTTGTATTTATAGAACATTTAAAAACAATATGATCCCATGTGCCTTGGTACATTTTTCCTGTGTCACAATTACAATCATTTGTTGTTTCTGATCCAATTGATTTGACTGTTGCCATCAGTTTTCTGGTCGACCGCAGCAGAGTCTTTGCATCTGAATGTAACAAACTGAGGTACCATCTGTCTGTCTGTGTGCTGGTCTGCCAAATGCACCTTTCCATTTTCCTTACGGCGCATGCGTTGGATTGATTCATCAGTTGACAGGAAAATTAAGAGTTGCTTCTCTGCACACTTTCTTTTGCTTGTATGTTGTTGTATGTATGTATGTATGAGTGCTTATGTTTCATATTGCAATTTTAAAAGTCGGCACTGTTTGAGTCCCTCTGAGATGGAAGTCGGTTCATAACATTTTCAGAGACGTTTCGATGGTTGAATGGGTGGGCAAGTCACTGGAGGTTGAATCAGCGAGGTGTGGAAGTAAATTACCAGCTTAGAAGTAAAAGGCCCTGCATGTCCTTCACACACCCCATTCAAAAAGTTAAGAAACCAGTTGAATAAACCATCTTTTTTTTTTTTTTTTTTTCTCGCTTTTGTGCATATTTATTATTCATTTATTTAATAAATTATTTATTTTAGTGTGTGAGTTTTACTGACCTGAATTGCTGTCTTTCCTACTTTTGAAGAAGGACAACACATACAAAAATCACAATCATGTTTAGTTCAAGGGAGTGAGTGGAAAACATCATGGGTTATCATCTCATTCTTTGTCCTGTCGTTTGCATCCCTTTATGAAATAAGTCATAATAATAATAAAATGGGAATTTGTGGACCCTGGCAAAACTTAATTCACTCTCCCTCACTTCTTCATTCACTCCTCCCTCTCAGCCCTTATGCCTCCTGGCCCCGATCCATTCTCATAGAGCCCTGCTTCCCTTTAAATTATTATTATCCCGTCAATTTCAAATTAGGCAACTCCTTCCTCAATCACTTTATCCAATCTCTTAAACCTAAAGGTACCACTCCTCTCACTTACCCACACTGGAACCAATCATTAGTCACTGTTTCGTTCGCCAATCCAATCAGCTCCTCCTGTAGGACACTGCCTCCAGCGTCTGATGCTGATGCCAACCTCCAGCCACCAACTACATTTTATCAACAATTCTTCATTGTGCTCTGAGGCTTTCTTTTTTAAATGACAAATAAACTCATATGTATCTCTATGTTTAGATTGTATACCGATACAAATCTATCTGTGGGAGGTTCTCCACTAAAACACAGCCATGGGAATACTAAGACCATGTATTTAGTACAGGACCTGTGTCACCTAGCAAAAAGCTAGTACCATAGCAGCAGTCAGACTGCTTTATCATCATTGCAAGATGCAGAACTAATGCATGCAACAACATGCTTGTTGTTCTTTGCTCTTTTGCCAATGTGTCAGGTAAAATATAATGATGGAGGATAAATACATTTGAATTGTGGTTGGGGCAGTTGCTGCAGAGTTGGCTCATTATTATTTATTTTGGTTAACTTCTGCTTTCCCCTGACTTAAAGATTTCCACTCATCTAAGAATCTCCCATATAGAGAGCACCAGTCTGACACAAACATGATTTATTAAAAAGAAAAAAAAAAAAGTAGCCTAATTTCAGAGCTCAAGGATGAGATTTGATTTCTATCAACTGTTATCCAAAAGCTCCCAGTGATGCACAACACTAGATCTGTAATACATTCTGGCCGGAAATTGAATGTACTAACAGATAAAAGGGCTCTTCATTAAATTGTCTTGTTCTGAGATGGGATGTGACCAAACCAGTATGGACTTATGAGAGGGCCACAAGGCCTTTTATATATTGCCACCCACAAAGTGCGTTTGATGTATGTCGATGCATGTGCTTTCGTGTGTCCTTTTTCTTTATTGAGAGATTAATGAAGTGCTTTCTCTTCTAAGGGAAGGCTAGGGTCATCAAAGAGTCTTTGCCTCAAAGCTGCCTGACGTAAACCTGATGCTTTCTGCCGTCACTGCTTTGCACTCAGAGCAGGGGACCGACATCGTGCCTTTTATTTACATTTACAGACAAACACTAAACATACAGTACATTTCCATAGGGCCAAATTAAAAGTAATTGCGGAAGTGGAAGTTGTCATCAAAAGTGTGTTGTAGGTTTTAGGCTATTTTCTATCGGCATTAATGATGCCATTGGCCTAGGTTTTGCGAGTTCCTTTAAAGTAGACGTTTGAATTAGCATTAAGCATAAGGAACTGCTGTGCATATACTGTACAGTATAGCTTTAAAAAGTAGCTAGCCTTAGTTTTGTTAGAGAACCTCACCATTCTTTGCAACGGCTTGTAGGAATTTAGACAAAAATCTGTGACACCATAGCATGCTTTTTAGAAAATGATTGACAGTAATTTAAAGTGTTATTGAAGACGGAAAATGATGTTATGTCTCTGTGTTCTGAGACAGTCTGAGCAATATTCTTAAAAACTTTTCTATTAAAGAAAAAAGTCTCAAACTTTTAATGTGATCAAGTATGCAGTTTTGCATTGCTCCCCGGAGAGAAATGTTCATGCTCATAAATAGTGATTAGACTGTCCCCAACCATCAGAATAACTTTTATTAATTCGTAAATCTTTTGGCATTGAACTTTAGAAGATCTGCTTCCATTTCTCTCATTTCATGTGTCGCTTGACATTATGTCTCTCCTCTGCTGTCCTGATCTCACAGCTTTGTATCTACAAATTTAAGAAAATGCCTGAATCCAAACTACTAATTCTTATCCCGTCACAACTGTCTGTTGATATCGGGGACACCAGGTAAATAAAATAACCCACGAGCTGTTTTGATCCGGATTCCCATTACCTTGTGCTGTTACAGGCCTGTAGCAACCAATAACACAAAACTAATAAGTAAGAAAAATGTACTCCTTTCAGTCATAAGATAAGTGAAAAATATGCACTTCCTTTCATTACACACCCAGTTGAGTTGAGTTGGATTACATGGGACGCTAAACATACTTTCTGCTTTTTTGCGTTCAATTAAAGTTTATCATCACCACTGAGGTTCGTTTGCAGTTTGTCCTTGGCACCTTGTGGCACGGGGCCAGCAGGAGCAGCATCTCCCGAAGGCTGAGCCATCTGTGCATGTGCACACACAAAAACACACACTAGAGGCTCTGACTTGTTAGGGTTTGATGACGGGCTCTATGACGGAATGTGTGTGTATGTGTGCACACGCAGAACAAAAAAATAAGTCCTTTAATATTCTTATCAGAAACAAAAGGCAGACTGTTTTAAAAAATGTTCTATTAAGTCTATTAAAACACGTTGGTTATCGGTCCAAATAAGGTTTTAAAAGTAACAGATAAAGATGTTAGGTACAGAAATTTCTCAAAATGTAGTTTGTGCTTTGGAAACAGAGGAATAACAGTGTTTAATTTGCCTAAGATTTCATTATGTCTATCAGGACTTTTATTTCTTCCATTCATTAGAGAAGAGGACTGAAAAATAATCCAAAGCCAAATGTTACTTCTGGATGAGAATGAACAAGGAAGCCATCTGTGGTCTATAAGACTAATGCATGCTTGCATCATGATGATGATTCAAACATGAGACTGTGCATGCATACAAGCTCACTTAGTAAAACCAAGCAGAGGGGAAAAAAAACCTAAGAGACAGGGTCTTGCTCCCATCAGCGGCCCATTCTGCCGAGTCAGCTTTCCTCTGCCTATCATCTCCCCGTCTCTCAGTTGCTTTCTCTTTACAACCAATGCACTTTTACTTGTCCCTCCTTCATCTTTCATCTTGATTTTCTACTCTTGCAGCCCTCTTTCTTCTGCCTCATCTTCTCTGCCCTGCCCAGCCCTCATGAACAGAGGGCAAAGCTGGAGCCAGAGCATCCGTCATCCATTCGCTTTGTGTCTCCCCCCCACCCCCCCTCTCCCTCCCTCCTTCTGTATCCCGTCCCTCTTCCATTCACTCTCCCTCCCTCCTCCTTTCTTCTACACTGCTTGCCGCGGCTAGGATCACTGCACTACACCATGCGCTGAGATGGAGAGCACACACAGTGGGCTTATTGCAGCTCAACTAAGCCAGGTGGGGAGCAGCAGAAAGGGCTGACTCGTCCCAGAGAGAGCAGAGAGAAAGGGGTGGGGGTGGGGGGGTGACCCTCACTGTCTATGTCATCACTTAAGAACGCAACATTGTGGAAAGGCAAATTGGACTGTCTGCGCACCGGATGGGGCATTCAGCAAGGGTGATACTTGCAGCCATCTGAGTGTTTTTTTCCTAAACTGTGAGAAATTCTGTGTTCGAAAGGCTTTTGTTGACTCTTCATATGGATCCGGGTTGAAACTGGATTGTCTGGGATGTGGATTAGAATGCTGATGTGGAGCACCTAAGCTCTGGCACGTAGCTCACTCTAGCAGGACCACATGGACATGTTTGGTTTCTCCAAGATGCCAAAGCTGTCTGGGTGAGTGTGTCTGTGTGTGTTCTACTGCTGTCCTCTGAGGGCACTACAAATCTTTTTTTTTTTTTTACTTTTATTCCAATTTCATGACAAATGCCAGTTCCTTGGGAACAAAGTCAAGATAATTCTATCCAAGATATTTCCAGGTGAAGTTCTCTGGACAGTGAATATGTATTGTTAGGCTAATCAGTTTTTGCAGGGTATACAAGTCATGCCTCAACAAGTTTCCGATTGGAATATCCAATAGCTACAGTCACTTTTTCTACTTGGGTGTGTTTCACCCCAAAAGTTCTCTTACAATTAATGAAATGAAAGCATTTTAATTAAGATACTTTGGTTACAAGGCTACACAGAATATTTGATGAAGCAAAAGCAAAATAGGAAGCTGCATCGGGTATGTATGTTGCACCAAACAGATGGATATGTGACCTGTCGTTAGTGGTGCAGGTAAGTGTTAAGAACCTTTTCTTAAGTAAAAGTAACAATACCACAATGTAAATATACTTGGTTACAAGTAAAAGTCCTGCCTTCAAAATTGTCCTTGAGTAAAAGAATAAAAGTATCATCAGCAAAATGTACTTAAAGTAAAAGGTAAAAGTAATCACTATGCAAAAAAGCCCTTTTCCGAGTGTTTAATTACGGAGCCTTCAATGTCCCGATCTTATGCTCACAAGATAATGAGCTATTATCGTGTGCTTCAAGATTAAGAAAATATTTTTGGGGGAACTTCACACACTCCCAGGGATGTGGGCCTTTATAACAATGCATCATATTTAATAAGTTAATCGTATGTTTTATTTGTAAAAATCAAAGTAACTCGTAACTACTGCTATAAAATGAATGTAGTCAAGTAAAAACTACAATATTTCCCTCTGAAATGTAGCAGAGTAGATGTATAAAGTAGCCTAAATACTCTAGTAAAGGACAAGTACCTCAACATTTTACTTAAGTGCTTGAGTAAATGTACTTATTTACACCCACCACTGCCTGTGGTGCCTTAATATCAGAGGCAATAATTGATGGGTGTATGTTTGGGGTTGTAACTGATGTATTCTGCTCCTTCTATGTGAGCAGGTAGAGCCCTGCATGTGTTGTTGTCTCGTTATTTGTGTGATTTTAGTGACTAAGAAATGTTGGGATCTATGAGATGCAAATAATACTAAGGTATGCATAATGTCAACAGCAACAACAGAGGGTCAGCAAATGTTGGAAATGAAAGGCAGAGTAGAATCACAGAGTCCAAGGAGAAACCAGATAGTCTGAGTGTTTAAGGGAAAGAGAAAGAAACAAGAGAGGACGGACAATGGTTACTGAAAAGGATGGGAACACAAAGCAAGTCAGTGGAGAGCACTGAGCCAAAGGAAGAGTTGTAACAAGACTACTAAGTGCTTCAAAAGACAGAGGTTTAATATTCTGTTCCAGAAAAGGAGGTTTACCCTGAGCAACCCTCTCCAGTCCTGATGATGCACAACCATGTCTACTTATTGCAATTATACAATAGGGTCAAACGATTAAAAAATGTAATCAAATGCTTCATTCAAGATTAATTGATTCAAATAAACGTTACCAGACAAATTGAATTGAACAAACCAAGACACACTAAGCAGTCTTAAGACAGAGGAGACTATAAGTTGGAGCTGCAGCAATAATAAAGAGCTCAGCACACAACAATCCCCGCTCACTGTGCTTTCATATGCCACATACAAACTACACAACACAAAGCGTGGGCACGTGCGTTAATACATGTTTGCATGATTCCTGACTCATGTGTCACATCTCTAAGCCCACTAAACATGGCTTGTGACAAATCTCTTAAACTGAAACACTCCGAGGGTAGCATCTGGAGGGCATCCTCTACTCTTCTAAGGAAAGAAAGAGAGAATGAAGTCAAGTCTCTGTAGTGGTTCAGACTTAACAGCACTATGGCTGTTTCTACACAATATTTCTATATATTTTTATAAAGACATTCATACACCTAAGTTTGACCATGGTTTAAGGGAGCAAATTAGACCTTAAGATAAACCACCAACTCAACTGTTATTTTTCAGATTAAATGGTAATGAGGTGTGATTTTAGCCGACAATTCGAAAGCATTGACATACATTTGAAATTAATATTAGTGAGCATAAATATTCGAAACAAACTTTGAACATTATGTTCTGGACGTTTGCAGTTGTGTTTTTGAACTTGAATATTATTTCCAAAGTCTGAATGACCTGCTCCTAACTCTGTATTTGGCCCCATCATGTCTGAACTGAAGTTCATGTTTTTCTTAAGCATTCATCTTAAACACTTGGCGCCCCCAGAATACGAGGAAAAAGACTTTCCTCCCAAGAAGAATAACAGCATCAGTGCTTTCAGCAAGTGCCCCAAAACAACATATGTTTGTGTTTAAGTAGTCTATATTGACAACGTTCCACTTCCGGGATTGTTCAGGTGCCGCCGGAAATTCTGCCAGATGTCCCTCTTTTTAGGCCGAATGTCCCTCACCTTCAGCTTTCTTTGTGTTGGCATTCTAAACTCCAGTCGATTTATGATCTCTGCAGGGTAAATCAAGACAGCTAGCTAGACTATCTGTCCAATCTGAGTTTTCTGCACAACAGTTTTCAGTTTTTCTTGCACAACTAAAACAACTTTTGAACGTACACATGTTCCACCAAAACAAGTTCCTTCCAGAGGCTCTTTTGCAGAGGCACCGTCATTGTGTCTGGGGCTTAGCGCCGCCCAAGACGATTGTGATTGGTTTAAAGAAATGCCAATAAACCAGATCATATTTTTCTCCCATCCCGCAATGCTGATGCTGTGTTGTCCAGCCAGACCCTCCTCAGCAGCCCTGTGGAGGAAGGTCTGGCAATGCACGACTAACGTTCAGGCCACTGTTTCTTTCCGAACTAAACCTTAACCTTAGCATGGTCACATTATGACATGGGTTTCTTTTTCAGCAGTGATTTGTAACAGTATTGAAAGGCACAGACAAATGATGTTGTTTATGTGAACATATTTTGTGGTTTAATTTGGAGGACTAGTTAGCTATTGCTCATAGTCTTGTCATGAATCTGTGGTTTGGTAAGCTATCACTCCATCCTGTCATTATTTCGCTTTGCTGTGTGTTAAAGAAGCAACATTTTTCTTATAAACAAAAAAAGCCAGGCTCTTCTATTACAAAATTAAGGAAATGTATAAGGAAACCAAAGCAACACACTGTGTTCTCCAGTGCTTTTAATGCCTGTGAAGCACAGTGTTAACATCCATAATCTTTTAGAACTATCCCTTAAAATCATAAGGAGACATATAAACAGTTTTTTTCCCGGACTTCATTTTAATAGAGTATTCCAATAAACACATAAAATTGAGAACATTCATATTCTGTCACATTAAAGTAGATGAATGAGTAACACAACACAGAGGCAAATGCCCAAAGTGTGCATGTCACCACATTTTTATCTTTATTTGACTTCTGATTTGAATAAACAAGTTCCATTTATCATAAGAAGTGCTTCCCCTCCCCTTGTTCTCCAAGAGCTTTACCCTCCAGGGAACCACTTGCACTTGTCCTTATGCTTTACCATTTTTCGTAGCCAGTCATAATGTTCGCCACACACACTTATACACATTTGGCTCCATCCGTTGTTGACACACTGCAAAATGGCAAAAATGAATAATGGCGCAATGCTAACAGGCACCAAGAGAGTGTTTGCATCACTGGCAAGTTAGCTACATTTTGCCTGTACCCAGATGGCCGTTGTGTATCCATGAGCTGTCATAATACAGTTTTGGAGCCTTCTGTTTGCAAATGGAGTACAAGCCAAGTTTGCTTCATAAACTTTAATGAGAAGTTGTGGCTCATTTATCACCTTTTAATGCTCGTAATAAATCACTCATTGTAAGATGGGAATGAAAACAGCTGCAGCAGGTGAGAAGGATCTATGTACCTTCTTGTTTTTATCATGACTATGGACCAATGAGAGTTTTGTCATCACACATCTGGCTTTATTCCGGGAACATTAACCTAATCTCTCTTATCCATGTATCCTAAGGACAAAGACAGGACCTGTATCAGCATTTTGAAGTGTGGGAAAATCTTGGCTTTAGTGTGTTGGAATTTGGCAGTGAAACTATCAAGCATGGCTTGTTTGTGTTCTGAATATCAGATTACAGTAATGCATGCCAAATTGCCTTCTGCTTTATGCCAATGCATGCTGCTACTTCAGAGGGCAAAATTCCATTGTGCCGAGAGCCATCTGACATGCCGTGGCCTCCTAAAGAATATTCCGAATCATTTTCAATTTTGAGTAAATGAGGGCAATCATTGCTTAAAATAACCTGTAATAATGTCATACTTCAGACATGTAAAAAAAAAAACCATGTATGTGTCATTTCTGCCTCAGTTGTAATAATAATATTGTACCGAAAATGTATGGAAGCAGTTTAACTCATACGTATGGGCCACAAGATCAACCTTTCTATAAGACCGCAAGAGAGGGGGACTACAGATACGAAATGATATGGGAAATAGGGTTATTCACTTTGTTGCCGAGAGTTAGATTTGAAGATCGATACCACTCTCATGTCTGTACGCTAAATATGAAGCTGCACCCAGGACACAGTTAGCTTAGCTTTAAAGACTAGAATCAGGGGGGAAACAGCTAGCCTCGCTCTCTTCAAAGGTTAAAAAAAACAGCCTACCAGCACCTCTAATGCTCACTAATTAACACATTATATCTCTTTACCTTTGGACAAACCTAGGTTAGCTGTTACCCCCTGCTTCCGGTCTGAGACATGAGACATGAGAGTGGTATCAATCTTTGAAGTTTAGCCGAAGCTAATATGAGACGAGCAGTTTGAGCTGTATCTTCAAATGTTTACGTTTTTTTGTCAGGCATTCCCTTTATAGTGACCAATAACTCTTTCAATGCACATACGAGCAGACATTTAGTTGTTCAGTTATTTGGTGTAGGTGGACGTTTCGCTGCAGAGCACTTGTCAAAACACACAAATCAGAGGCTGGAGAGGAGAAAGAATAACAAGGCTACAGCGCAACCACCCCCACTCCATTTCTCCCTTTCTCACTCTCTGTCCGTAACCCTTAAAGTTGCATGATTTTCTTGATTTGAGTCTGGATAATCCTCCTAAGGGATTTGGTCGGTGATCACTGCAGGAGGGGCTGGCAGGGTGAACACACTGTTGGCTGTTTCATTCAGTATATAAAATTACATCACTCATCCCGCATATCTCCCTCTCTCCCTTATCTATCTGTCTCCTTTAAATGGCAGTACATCCATCTACTTCCCTGTGTTTCTATCGCTGCCTGTAATTTAAACCAGGTACAGTCTGCTTCATAGATGTGATTCACCCTTTTTTACATTAGGACTGATATGGTTTTTGATTGTGCCAGCATGCTGAAATATAATTTAAGGCATTTTTTTTGTTTATACATGTGTCAAAAAATGTGTAATTTTCTTTTTCTTTTAGGTGTAAAGCCACAGTAGCAAGTTTGATTTTAAGCCCAGCAGAATAACACATTTGTTATCTCACAGTGCTTATTCGATAAAAGATACCAGCTCTGTAATGGAATACTTTAATCAGTCCTTCCTTCTTACGCATGTCTTCTGCAGGGATTCATTTCCTGGTGAACACTAATATTCTGTTATGTTATGATTACCACATTTTACTTCCCATAATTCCAATCATCTCTCACACCAGATAACACTGAAAGACTGGAGCGATACGCTTCGTGCTTCCGCTCCCCTCTGACGCGAGACCAAATGCGATCAATTATGCAAATGAAGCAAAACCCATTTTGTTTCTTGCTCCGTTCAGATCCGAAACTTCCTTCCCTCGTCTCTGCTTCGCAAAAACAAATAACTTCTACAACAAGCAGCATCTCCCAAGAACGCTTTAATTCTCAAACAGCGAGAGCGGTGACATTCAGACACAATGTGCCAGCTTATCGGTGATGCAAAAAGGGACGCTCTTATTGAGGTTATGCCCACAGGAGTTTGTCACATATTCTGTAAACATTAAGAGAATTCGACATACAGCATGTTTCTCTGTCGGCACTCTCATGTATTCTGCACGGGACCTGCTTAGTGCGTTATTTAATGATACATTGGAGCGCAGACTTTTGCTTTATAAATGGATAACTGCCTTGTTGTGACCCAACTGTGACTGCGGAAGTCCAATTGGAAGCTTTTCTGTTTGCTTAGACAACTTTTTCCTTTCCCTAACGCCCATAACAAGGCATGTCATGGTGTTTTGCCCTTAGGTTGAACCCGATAGCAATTCCTGAGAACAAAGGCATCAAAACCACCCATGTGTCCCAAGATGACTCACTCAAGCGACTAATCTTTCTGAAGTTTTAACTTCATTCTAACACTACAGGGTACTTTATGTCGAGTAAGCAGCTGGCTACAAAAACACATCTTTTATTAAAATATTTTTAGAACTACTTCAGGGTACATACTGGCCATCTGTAGGTCTGCATTATGGAAATGTCCATATTGACTTTGTTCAAACATGACAGGATTAGTGCTGGTCTCACAGCGCTGTGATAGCGATGTGATAAGGTAAATTCACAGCCCTTGTTTCTCCCTCAGCACAGCGGGAGCCCTACTGTGAGTAATCGTTGAAAATGAAGGGAATATAAATCTGTCCTCTGAGTGACATACTGTAGCTTGATTGCCAACCTTATACAGTCTATGCATCTCACTACCACCCCTGTTAATCCTCTCATGAATTTCATCACTGTTTAAAGCTTAAAGGTGCCTTCATTGTCATTTTTAAACATATAAAGAGAAGCAAAATGTGTCAGCCACAGGCACCCAGGGACCAACTCCAGTTCTTTTTGCCAGTGCCTTTTGGTCAGGGGGCACTGACAGGAGCACTAACCTAACATGCATGCTTTTGGTTTTAGATATAGGACATGCAGAATTCTGCTGCCGCCATATTTCACCTGGTAAAGAAGACAATATAGGAGTCTTGTCATCAATGTGAGAATGCAACCAGCCAAGCCTAGAAATAATCCATCCATAGTTCCCCAAATTCCCAGCAAAGCATTTACAGACAAAAAAACAAACCCTTTTTTAACATTACATGTTACATTATTACAGCATGAAGTGCATGTCTCAATGTACTGTATCCACTTTCCGTACCATTTACCCTTACAGCTGCTGTTTCAGATACATGCTGCTCAGTGATGCATTTAATGTGTATGCTAAAGTGTTACCATAAAACGCACAGGACACATGGGTGAATTTGGCATCTGTGTTTCATTATGTAACAAGTATGTTATTTGAAAAACTATGCATTTCTTTAAGTGATCAGTAAGCTTAAAATACATACAAGTCTCCACAGATTTGACCACTCACAAACTGTCAAGTAGAATGACGCAATGAGTGGATGAGGATGTTTCACAAATGCAGTCATACTGTACATGCCTCTAAGAGTGTACTCAATAATTGATTAATTTAGCTCGGTTTTACAACATGAAGTGAGCAATTCTGTCCGTGTAGGACCGAAGGAAAGTTAAAAATAACTTGCACTATCTTGCATTTCATATTCTCTCTCGCATATACACACACACACACACACACACACACACACACACACACACACACACACACACACACACACACACACACACACAAAAGTGTGCAGTATAGCCTTACATTTTTCTGGAATTCAGGCAATTAATAAGTATGATCTAACTAAATACAGTTAAAAAGATGTGACAAGGCACAATGCTGGATGAGCTCACACTGACTTCAGCCAGTTGTCTGTTGTCTGATACATCTGTTTACTAAAGAGGCTAGTAGAGTGATTAGTTCTGCTCCAAATACTATCACATAATACTTAAGTGCCACTGTGTATTCAGAGCCACGCTGTCACACACACACACACACACACACACACACACACACACACACACACACACACACACACACAATGCACTGTAAACCAAAATACAGTACAGTATGCATACTTATACATGCATGCACTTAGTGATGCATGTTCAACCCTGGCATGTATGTATATGTAAGTCCTAAACCCATTCCTGCACTGACTGACTGAGCATCGCTATTACTTCCCCACAATTGTAAGTGCATAATTTCTCAAAGTGCTTCATAGAACATTCAACAGTGCGTCCTACTGAACTGATTTTCATTCCGACATGATTCAAGAAACAAGACATGAGTGACAAGCGTTTCTTATTCATCACAATGATCACCAACCTCCTGTGTAATCTTATTTATGGAGCGTTCAGCGACGCTTGTTCTGCTGTGGTATTTTTAGCCTGCGGAATTATGCTTCAGTGTTTGGTGCAGATGTTCGAGCCGGCTGTAATATTTTCAGCCTGTATGTGTTTTGACATGGACCGAATGCACCCAGTGACAAATGAAGTGAACTCGAGTGCATTTAGCGTGTATTCACACACTGGATTCTTTTACACACTGCGAGCCGATATGCATGCACACCCACTGTGCTCTTTCTTTAACATTTGAAATTGACTCAAACCAAATAGTCTGAGATAGTCAATGCTTGGTCGTCATTAAATCACGCGAGTACAGTCAACAAACCAGAAACCAACTGGTAGTGAAACTCCCCGTAGGCATGACCTTAGTGAAAGTTCTACTCCCATGTCCAAAATATGAACAAGATTAAAAGGGCTTTGACACAGAAAGCTAAATGAATTTTTAAGAGATCTAGAACAAATAATATTACGTGATGAATAAAACTGATTTTAAAATTCTTGTACACAAATTGAGACTTTTTTTTTTTTTTAAACAAGATTTCTTATGTAAGACTGCAAAAGCCCCACCTGACTTTTGTCTTTATTATTATGTTTTTTACTGAAACCACTGGATCAGCACATATACTTTACAAAATAGTGTTTAAAGGGAAAATCCAAGCCCTGACTTTTCAATTGTTTTCTTCATGACAGACTGTGAAATTAAGGTGACTGGTGAGTAATTTTCTTTAGTTGTCTCTGGGGGATCCATCTGTTTGATTCCAGTCCTTACATCGCATCTCAGAACTTGTTCTTGGATCCATTAATCGACAGCCCAAAGGTGCAAGCTGCAAATGAAAATTCTGTGACTTACATTAATTTCATGGCTGAAACTCAACAGTTAATTTAAGTACTGTTTCTGTCGAGCTTTTGGCCAAATCCAAACAACATAATTCAAAACGACGATCATCAGATTTCTTTTAAAAACATAATTTAAAACTCTGCTCTGGTGCCCTTTGTGTTTTCTGCCCCCTGGTTCCACGGGGCCTTATGTGACATTTACAAAAAATCAATGGGGTGTTGTGCAGTGGACTGTGTTGTCCAACAGAGACGTAATGCTGTGCTGCAAAGGATGAAATGCAACACTGTAAAGTCTAAAGTGTTTTAGGTCTGCTGCTGTTACAAATACAGTGGTACGCTGACAGGTTGTAGACATAACTGATCTACAAGCAAGATAACCTATACCTTTAGCAAAATATATTTAATAATTTTCACCCTTTCCTGATAAAACTGAAGGCATTTTTCTTGTTATACACCTCATGTAGTTTTCCTTTTTGTGACCTGCCCTTGTTACTCCTTTCATTCAGATTCATTACTGTGTAAAGGTAAGTTTATCCTGAAGACCAAAAGTAATATATCATCTAAAGCAATACTCCTAGCTAAATAAACCTTACCTCCATTTGCATTGTAAGGGTCATGCTACTTATTGATCCTTGTTTCAGCTTCACCATTTTCATCACAAAGCTTTGACTTACATGCCTCCCAAAGGGCAGCACAGACTTTTTACATTCATGTCTAAATCCTCAGAATAAATGTTAAATGCATATACTTAGGGTTACCTGTATTTATCCATAAAATCTGTTTTTTTCATCAACGAATCAAGTGAAGTAATAGCAAGTAAGTTGTTACATGTAACACACTCTGCCCCATCTTATCTGCAATGTCAACCTATTCGGCAGCATTTATACAGGTAAATCTTTAAACATCTGTTTTATCGATTTACTTTTTTATGGTTTCTTGTGTATTTATAGTCTGTTTTCATGTGCTATCCTCTGCCAGAGCCCATATTTCTAATTTTCCCCACTAGCATCTAGAGGTCTCATCTGATATGATCTTATCTTATTAATGAACACACTTGTAGCTGCACCTGCTGTCCTCTAACCAAATGCTGCTCTCCCCCTGCAGAAAACGTTCATTCTGAAGAGGAATGCGACGTGCGTGCATGTGTGTGCATGTGTGCCTGCACAGCGAGAGAGAGAGAGAGAGAGAGAGAGAGAGAGAGAGAGCAACAAGGAGAGGAAAAGTCAAGAGGGAGAAATGATAATGGATAAGTGAACAAATAGAGCTGAAGCCCTTAAATGTCTTTTCCAGATGGAGAGTTTACATTTGCTCTCATATAATGTGTGTTTGAAGGGATGGGAGCTTTATGACACAGTGGCTGGAGGTTCAACCATGCCGGACAGCTGTGATTGATACAGCTGACTGTGTACTTATTGACCTAACCCTGACATGTATAAAGTTGTATTTGTGCTTGTATATTGCTGTGTGTGTGTGTGTGTGTGTGTGTGTGTGTGTGTGTGTGTGTGTGTGTGTGTGTCAGGAGATTCTCACCGACCATTTTATCAAGTACACCTGTTTAACTGTGCGTTAACACAGATGTCTAATCAGCCAATCACGTGGCAGCACCTCAATGCCTCTCAAACGGGTTTCTTGAACATGACAATGAGTTCACTGTACACAAATGGCCTCCACAGTCACCAGATCTCAAACCAATAGAGCACCTTTGACATGTGGTGGAACGGGAGCTTTGCATCATGGTTGTGCAGCCTAAAAATGTGCCACAATTGCATGATGTTATCATGTCAATATGGACCAAAATCTCTAAGGAAGGTTCTCAGCACGTTGTTGAATCCATGCCACAAATTATTAAGGCAGTACTGCTAGCAAAAGGAGGTCCAACCCGGTACCAGCAAGGTATACCTAATAAAGTGGCCAATGAGTATAGCAAGATCATGCATTATTTTTTGCACTGCATTGAGGTGAAAATCAGTATTCCCATCCTGAACAGTGCTGCATAATAGAAGGGGAGCTGTCCGTGGTGCTGAAATGAAAGCTGAATGAGCCTCAATGTAGCAGCTCCCTCACCTATTTTTATGTCTTTGTGAGGAAAAGCTTTTATGTAAGCTTTTAATTGATTCCATCATCACACGCCGTTGGCATGTTTCCACATCAGTAAGACCAGCCAGTGTTTGTAAGGAGTGGAGTTTCATCTCTAGAGGATATAAAGATCCAAATCCCACTGATCAGCTCAAGTACAGTTCAGTCTTTATTATGATCTCAGAGGGTCGTTAATTTGTAGGAAAGACTTTATAGTGCATAGTGCAGCACGGATCATCATGACAAATTCAACATTTAACCATAAAATAGCAGAATAGCGGTGACTCACTGCCTCTGCAGTTAGTGCTGATAGACTATGGATTAAGCAACCTGGTGGCCAACGGGGAGATACAAATGATTGTGTATGGTAAAGTATTGTAGCCTAAACCAGATGTGAGAGGACAGGGTTAAAATAAATAACATGGTTTAACAAAGTTTTCTTTTGAGATCAGCTGAGAACATCAGCTTTTTTGTGCTTTCCATTTCAGATTACTGATGCTGAGTGTGTATACTAGATCATTTCCACACCTCTGAATCACTGCAGATTTCTTTCAACAATTCAAGTGGTTCTAGTGTTGTGCTCATTAACATCCCAGGTTGAAAAAACAACCAACCAATCTGAGATTTTAATGGATTAAGAATGGAGACATTATTTTCCTGTGACAGAGCCTGAAAATACATTTATGAAGAATAGTGGCAGAGAAATTTCACGACTTCAGGAAATAGGCGTGCTAGAGGCTTGAGTGACATTTCTATGTACTGGGCGGATTACTCCCCTGGCATTTTGTTCTCAGAATTGCATTTCATTCAATAAAGAGTTAAAGGAAGAGGTATAAAAAAGCTCAGTTGCCAACAACCTTGCCAACTGACACTTAGCTGATTGACAGTTAACAAGCTACAAAAGGACAATAACTTAATTGGACATTTAGTTCACATAGTTCATTTAAAACATGTATTTGTGCCATTGACTCATAACTGCCTCTTTTGTGGAGTAGTTTTTACTCTTAGAGAAGGTCAAATAAAAGTGAGTAGTGCAATCAAACAAAGAAGCTATGGTAGCGTCTTCCATTTTGGACTAGAGCTGAAACTATTATTATTTTCAATCAGTCTGTCAACTATTTTCTTGATTAATCGATTAGTTGTTTGGTCTATAAAATTAATCAATTATCAAAATAGTTGGTGATAAATGTAATAGTTGACAACTAATCGAATAATCTTTGCAGCTCTCTTTTGGACTTTTGGACAGCTCTCTGTTTCCACAAAGGTCTGCAGCACTGTCAAGATGGCTTGCTATTGGTCAATGGTGCAAAATTGAAATTACTGGATTTTGCCTTAAGAAAACAAAATAACCCTTCTCGCAAACAGAACTCGGCTAAAACGAACACATAGTCAGACTGAAGTGAAGCAAAATGGCAGTTCAATCTGATTATCAGGCTTGCGATCAGGAGCTTGAATGCTTTAGCTTTAGGAATGATGGCTCCTGTCCAAAGTCTTGATGGCCTAGTGCTACTCAAGGAAATCTGAATGTAGTCTTTAAATGGTAAATGGGAGAGCTTTTCGGTTTCAGATGGATGGTTGGAAAAGCAAACAGGAATCATCTGAATGGATGTATCCATTATTCCTTTCAGTTTATCAGTGAATGAGATTGATCTTGAGAATAGTTGTTTTCCAAAGTGCTTCTCGAAGCCTCTGCTGCAAATGAACAAATTTGTGAAGTTCTTGCAGTTTTTTTCCGCTCTGCTTTTTTTATTCCATTATGCTTGTTTAGCAAACATCTGCACTCTGCAAGATTTTCAGAAAGCATGCAGAATGGAGCTTAATGTTTAAGTGGTTACATAAAAAGAAAGTGTGTGTGCATGCCTATATGTGTGTATGTGAAATACAGAGAGCATGTTGTCTTCAGATAGTAAAGCAATATAAAGTAAGAGCACTTCCAGGGCAACTTTTTTAACAACATGCACCAATGTTTCATTTATGAACTGCGCAACGTCATGGGAGAAAGACTGAGTGAGTAAGAGAGAGTGAAAAAGCCAACAAATGGAATGGGAGGAGGATTGGACAAGAAGAAGGTCAGGCGATGGCTGGAGTTGTCTTGCTAGGAGCTATGAGAGTGTTGAGTTGGAACATTAATGAGCATAATGAGGAAGACTAAGAGGGAAGAAGCTCCATTAGCAAGCAAATTAGGACATTATTAGTGACAAATTAATGCCAAATTGGACAATCCTACTGACAACAGCACAAATCCAGTTAATTCAGCTTTAGCTGTAACTGTGATATAGGTCTGCAACTGATTATTCATTAATCTGACGATCATTTTCTCGTTTAATTAATTAATCGTTTATTCGTGTCAGAAAAATAGTAAAATGTGTTCATTATGATGTCTCAGAGCCCAAGGTTACGTCTTTGAATTGCTTCTGTTGTGCGACCAAGAGTCCGAAACCCAAAGATAATCAGTGTGCGATCACGTGACCAAGAAAAGAAGAAAATCCTCACATTTGAGAAGCTGGAAGCAACCAATTGTAAAACGACATTAAATGTGGCAGAATACACACACCGACATTTTAAGCACCCATACAGTATGGCTGCCATACGAGTTGATGATGTGTCTCTGCTTGTAGTTTTTCTTCACCTATTAACATCGTAATGCTATGATTCACCAAGTATTAATCACACAGTGCCAAATGATATTGCCTGTTTGACACAGATTGCAGCTAACATTTTTATTATTGCACAGTGTGACATGCAATTAACCTCTAAACTGTTATCTCACAGTGTTTATGGGGTTTATGTCACGTACACCATGTACGTCATGTGTTTGTTTTATGGTATCTTTAAACCACAACCAGATAAAAACACTATGTATTCATTTTTAATCCTTTTTTTCCCATTTTCTTTTTGGCCCTTTAAACCAGAACCAGTGTTTTAAATTGAGCCTCCTGCTAAGTTTGAAGATGATAAAGTCTTTAAATATGCAAGAGTTACTTCAGGCTAATTGTGAAGTTTTATAGAAAGTTTTTCTGAGATTTGCGTGTTCAGTAGTGTGAAATCACAGCAAGTTGAAAGTTGTCTCTGTGCATCTCATGTCAAGTCCCTAGAGCTGAAATACCTTGGATTGGAATAGATTTTTTTAAAGCACTTCTTAATCCATTATATCAGTGTATAAATGAAAGACTGAGAATGAACACTTGCAGACTCAGCTGACATGTTGAAACTAATAAAGGAAGAAAAGAGGTGACTCAAACTCTGATGTACATTTATTATGTATATTTCACTGTTCCACCCACCACTTAACCTACATGTCTGAGAGGGGTCCTCAACTCCACCAGCTTGCAGGCCACTCAGCAGCTGAGCTTTTTAAAAGACGGGGGGGAAAGTTCTAGCTTAAATTACCCTAGTTGTTCTGTAGAGTGTAAAGTGGTGAGAATTGGCAGGGGAGGGGGATGCGGGTTTTACGCTACTGGCTTTAGTGAGCATTGTCATAATGTAGGCTAAAGCATCTTGGGAGAGCTCTTTGCTTTTTGTGCAAATTCAATCAGTCTTGAGGGGTTTTAACAAGACATTAAGAGTGTGTGTGTGTGTGTGTGTGTGTGTGTGTGTGTGTGTGTGTGTGTGTGTGTGTGTGTGTGTGTGTGTGTGTGTGTGTGTGGTGGGGGGGGGGGGGGTCTATTCAAAAAAGAAAGGTCAAACTAAATTATTTTCACTCCCAGCGGTAATGAGCCATCAGGCCATTGGGAGACACAGTCCTTTAAATGGCCTAAATCCTGAGCCTGAATCTTTAAAATGTCTAAAGTACAATTCAAGCTCTGAATTGAAAATGTTTTTTGTTAGCAAAGATCGACGCAGAAATGCCCGTGTGACTCAGATCACTCGCTGCTCCTGACTTTGAAGTTAAGAGACAGTCAGACAGAGGCTGACTAATGTTAGGGTTCTGTGGCAGAGTAGAGTCCAAACTAGAAATGAGTCAGGTCAAACAAAAAAAAAGTACAAAAAGTACAGTAGAGAGCCTGGTAAGTCTCAGACAGAAAACAAAATTGTTAAAAATGGCCATCACAATCCCCCAGATGTCAAGGTAATGTCTTCAAATGTTTTGTTTTTGTCTGACCAACAGTTTAAACCCCATATATATTTAATATTTAGCCTAACGTTTCCTAACATTACCTAGCATGAACCACCATGAGCTATACCAGACCGAGGAGGGCTCTAGCTGTAAACCTGAGTGCAATAAATTGAGCAACAGTGTTTGTTTTTTTAATTTTATTTGTTAGATGACATGTGTTACTTCTTCTCTCCACAAATGTCTCAATCAATGTCCACATATCTCCATTTAAAATCAAAACAGCATTGCAATAAACACAAGCGGATCACTTAGATTAGACTGTCTATGGCAACAGTAACTGTTTGCTTTGCACAGTGTGAGGATAAACAGTGCACTGAACTGATAGCAGCCAAATCTGGCTAATATTGCTGAAACAAAGTGGAATCACAATTCACAGTTTCTAACCTGCTGCTAACACTCCTTCTAAATGGACCAAAGTTGCCATCTGTTGCTGCATGTTACAGTAACTGGACATTAATTCGGGAGCATGAATTATTAATTTGTGACCACAAGACTACAGTTATCATTGGACATAAAGACCTATTTCTACTGGCTCTTGAGTTTCAGAATTCTCTATGAAAGCCACAACAATGATATTTACTGATGAAATGTAATGAATGTCAGAGAAAAGGGGATTTTAATCTACTCTGATGGACTATTACATACAGTATTAGGCTAATGTGTATGTGGTACTATAGCTATTGCCTTTGCTGAACCCTGTGATGGATTACCTGACTGGACAGCAGCAATCTGAATCAGAGCTGCAGTATAGGAGGAATGAAACCTTTGTTGAGATGCACCCAGAGCTCTGTGTTTGGAGCTGTGCGTTCTTGCTGACTGGAGCATGTGGTGGCTGTGCAGGGGAGGGCTATGCCAGCTGGCTCCACTGCTTTCTGTGATAGGAAGGTCTGACATATGATGCAGCAAAAAACAACCTGACTAACTCCAGTAAATACCATCCTTGCTACTAAATAAGGACGGGCATTTATTTGTGATGTGGCGAAATAAATTTGGGTGGAAAGTTGCAATGATGATCAACTGACTAAAACTCTTTTGCTCTCACACGGTGGCTGCAGAGGTTATGCCTTGCAATACCTTACGGTTTTAAACAACCTAATAAACAGAGAGGATCAATATCTGTAATGGTAGTCTATGAGGGACAAGCCATGACAAATCAATTAGGCAGCGGGGGTTTTATGGGTGAAACGAACATCAGGATTCTAATTTAGTCAAAACCCTTGAACTAAAACAAAATATACTGCTCCGTGGATTACTTACAAACAGAGACACTACTGGCACAGGCAGTCTCTCTATAAACTAGCAACCTGTCAAAATATATCCATTAATCAATTAAAACTAGAATCTATGAAATCTATCAATTACATCCCACAGTTTTAAGTGCTTCTGTTTTCAAATGAGGCTTTTATATGTAAAGTCCATAGATGTCCCCCCGATGCTGCCATAATGTATCTTGTATTACTACATTTTTAAAAAGCATTTTAAAAAAAATAGCAATTTTCCTTAAATTGTGCCCTACCTTTTCACTGAAAAAATGGTTCTTGTCAGTACATTTTTGTCAAGTTGATTTGAATTTGTTTTATGAAGTTTAGCTTTTGAACAGTAGCGTGGATGACGGGGAGAATTTGATCCTAGAGGTAAAGAGAGGGACATGAATTGATCAGTTGGAAAGGTACTTTTTGAAGTCAATACAGTGGCCTTTTCAGCAAAGGCAACCCTAAGAACAACACCCTAACGCTTCTTTTGAAGGCATATATATTTGGATTTCTGGTATGTTGACGGGAAATGCGTCAAATAGAGGCGGAACAGGGGAAAAGGCCTAATGTCAAGACAGCGAGTTTGTGCTACATCAGTTGGACAAAAACTCTGCTGCATAGTTCATCGAGGAGACAACTTTCATGATGTGAATGCCGGTGTTACATTTCTAGTGACAGTATTTTGTGTTCTGATCTGTCGATGTTTGTACGTTCCTGCACAGAGATTCTTTAGTCAGTAACCTCATGAACTTTTAGAAAAATATCGAGGGAGAAAAAGAGAAGCCAGGAAGAAGCCCAGCTAAAGGATAGAGGATACGGTTTTCAATGCTACTTGTAGGGTTTCCCTTTAAACATGTAGCTGTAAAATTTGTGTAAATTATGTGATTTTGTGCTCTCATTCAGAGCAATTTGAGAGTGCACACCAAAATCCCGACTTTATGCTTTCAGCAAGTTAGGGAGGTAATTCTGATAGTGAGCAGCTTTGAGGCAAAGGACCTTGACAATGTCAAATATCCATCCCATATGCCGTATTTAATTTACAAGTGGGCCCTAAAGTGTATTTTCTGCCACTAGGAATGGCAATATCACTCAACTATTTACTGGCAGAACCATTTGCCCTTCTCTGTCTCATTCTGACTTAAAAAAAGACTTGTTTCTCGCTGGAGGAAGACCAAAAGTGAAAAGTGAAATATTAATGCCATCAAGGTGAACGTTAAGAGTCAGTTTCCTCTTAACGCTCCTTGCTGTGTGTCTCCAGCTCTGAGACGGAGTGATGTTTCCATACACGTTGTTGCTCTCTGAAAAGCCTCTTACTCCACATACACACACACACACACACACACACACACACACACACACACACACACACACACACACACACATATACATATACACCCTCTGATTTTATCTCTCTCTCTCTCTCTCTCATCCACACAAATACTCATACTCTCTCTCACACATACACATACACACAGCTGGATTTGTTTTCTCTGTGATGAGAGGGATTATGGGATAAAGGAGGCGAGGCCACAGCAGTTTAGTTCAGTTTGGACCAAAGCTGCTCTCAGCAGCAGCAGCAGCAGCACAATGACAAACACAGATAAATGTCTGGCTACACACTGGAGATCTGCACAGCCGTTAACGCCACGGCCTCTGTATATTTTGAGCACAAGAGCCTCTGATTGTGATTCTGAAGTGGCGGTGGATCTGTTTTTCTTTCGGATGACTGAAGATCAGCAGAAACACAAGCGGCAACAGAATCGAGATGAGTTCAACTCAAAAGCCCTAGAGTGTTGAAGTGGATCTATTGCCTGTTTTTGTTGTTTTTTTTTGCAGTTGGTTTTAATGGAAGAAAGGAAGATATGTGTATTTCTTGAGACAACTGATGTATCATTTAGTAAGCTTTTTTCCTTCTACATGACAGCTGATCAGCAGGATGACTGAAAGGGTCTGATAGTGTTTTACACTTTTCATCTAAGGCCAATTTTCTTTTTCACACGCTGCAAGCTGTGACATGACTGACTGATGTATTCAACCCATCAACAGCACAATATGGGACTCGATCAGCTGGAGTCTTACGGTGATGATGTCCTTGTCTAGTACGCATTTTCTTCTATTTTAAGAATTTGTATTGACTGCAGAGCATATGACTGATCAATTTGGGGCCTTTGCTTTCAATGGGATATATCCCAGAGCTGAAACTGTGACGTGTGAGGGCTCTCTGCTATAAAGCACACAGTAGAGAATATGCTGCGTAACAGAATATCGGCCTGAATCTTGGCACTGAAATGCCATCAATCTATTCATTGTTACTGTAGCTATGCATCAGCTTGCTATCATGTATATGAGGTCAGGACAATAAACTCCTCCTCGAGGTTTATGGCTGTGTGGGAGGAAGTGTTCTCTAAAATAAATCAAATATGGGTATGAAGTGCATACTGTAGATGCTTGAATTCTGTGGCATTTCTCCAGGCTTGATGATCTTTTATTGCATTTGTGATTATTTCTGTGGAGAGTTTTACGATCTGTGCATGATTAGTCACTATAGCATGTGGGGCTTAACTCGGTGACTCAGGAGGGTGGTCTGTTCAATTCTCATTATAGCACCACATTGGGATCTCTTCACCACATTGGAGCTCCCTCTGTCTCTCCACCATCTCCTGAAACCCTCAGTGACATTATTTGAGTAATCTGCATTAACCGAATCAGCTATCACATCAGTGCGTACGTACACTTTTGCAGAGCAAATACATCAGTGCATGCCCGTACATGCAGCCATTGATCGCCTATCTACAGACCCGATGAGCCTTTATTTGACTGCGGTCGATTGCACTAAGCAGTGCTATCTCGTACTGCAAGCCACTCACGGAGACACAAGAGGTCACATTAATTGGGCGGAAAGGGATCTAACTGGAGCTGTATGGCCATTTCCATTATAAATTCACCTTTTGATTCTTCTCTTAAATGATTTCACACTTGAAATAAGTAAATGCATGTGCTGTGATGTTTATGTAGGAGTTCTGTTCTCTGTGGATCATCTTCCTGCATAAAAGCCTTCTAATCAATCTAAAGATTGCTATTTAAAGTCGAAACCGGAAGTTTCACTTAAATGTTGTTAAATGTTTGTTTTTACTAGAAGTGACTTATGTGCAGGTGGAGTAAGGTACTTTTGTGTGTTCTCAAAAATGACCATCTCACCAGGTTCACTCTGCTATGATTCAAGATACTGGTCCTTGTTTGTCTATATATTTTCTAAAACAAAACAAATACTAAGTAGGAAGCGGTTTTACTTCACTGCTCAGAAAGTGTATTTGAGATTGAAACTCTTGAAAAGACTGAAACTAATTATCTTCCACACCACACTGACAAAAACATGATACATGATGATCAAATGCTGATTTTCCCTCTTCTTTTTGTCCTTTTTGTTTCAGCCATAAGAACAAAATGTCGGGCTGGCCGCCCCCTGGCCCAGGCTCCTGGGGTGGACTGCAGGGGCCTCCATACAGCTGGGACAGCATGAACAGCACCAGGGAGGGACGGGACTTCCTCACCAAGTATGTCCAGTATGATCATAAACACCAGCATGCAGGGATGATGCACAATCATCATTATAGAGTCCCCACAGTTGCATAATTGCATTATGAAGTTCCACTGGAGAAGCAGTGGTAGTGCAGGGTTCAAAAGTTGTTTTATCTGACTAACGTTGCATTGTTTTGAGTTTTTCCTTAAACCTGCCTATTCCCAAAATTATTAGTTTAATCACGAACGTACTTTAATGAGCCAGTGTTATGGGTGTTGTTTCACCTTCCCCTTCTTCCCTACATGCACAAAAAGTAGCCATTGTTCAGGTCATTTGGCATTCCACGTGTGCGTTCAGTGTCAGTTGTCTGTGTTAATTTGTTATGCAGGAAGAAACTTTCAGCCAAATCCTCAAGTTGGGCCTGCATTGATGGTTTGGCATACAGAACATTCTGCACAATAAATCCAGAATACATGTAAACACTGTGGAGCAGGCTCTGTGTGAGGCAGACGTGTCTGATTTTGGAAAGCTGCGATCCAATTAACTTGCATTGACATGATGTTTTTGATGCACAAATTGCTTTATGCGGTGGTAAAACTATACTGGGAATGAATTGACTGTGGATGGTTTCCTTCTCCACTTATACTCATCATTTTTCCACCAGTTACCTTTCCTCCTCTTCTACTTTTCCACTTTGCCACTTGTTATCTTGTTTTCTTTCTTCTCCATCTTGTCTTGCACTTCTACTTCTCGCTGATCGTTTTCCTCTGATCTTTTTGAAATTTTCATCCCTCTTTATATCTCCTCTCTTCATCTATTTTTTATCTATTCTCTTCTCTTCACCCCTATATGGCCTCCTCCTGTGTTCTCCTTTTTCTCTTTGACCTTTCCTTTACCTCTGTCCTCTTCGCTTTGACCCCTCAAATGCAATACTGATAAAGTAAAACATTCATCACTGGGCCACACACTACGATTATTTTCAATACTCCTCCCAATATCTTCTGTTCTTGTTTCCATTTTCTCTCCTGCTCTCCTGCCCTCTTACGATACTGCATATCCTCCGATCCTTTCTCCATACATTCTGTTATTTGTATCTTATTTCCTCTCCTCCTTTCATTTCCTTTTTCTTCGTTTTATCTCTCGTCTTGTCTGCCCCTTTTCTCCTCTTTCTGCCACTCCACCATTCAATTCTCCCCCTTCTCATCATCATGATGGGGGAGTCAAATATGACAGGGGAGACAGCTCTGGTTATGTGGCTTTGTTCCCAGAGAAAAGCTGTTGGCTTTAGAAGAGGTGACGCAGATTAAGTATCACAATTGGATTTGTGCGAGACAGAGAAAGAAAGAGAAAAGGGAGTGAGAGTGAGGAAAGGCAATAGTTGATTTAACTATATTGGACAGATAATTCCCCTAACCTTACCTAACATGGTCTAGCAGGTTTTTCAGGTTCTTCACTCAAGTGTCAGTGTATTTATTTTTTGCACAGGCAGTGTATACAATTTAAAGGTTTTGCAGTAGATTTAATTGGATAAATGATTTCACTGTGTAATCATATGCCTGCCTTTGTGGATGCTCACAAACGTAAATAGTTGCAAGCTTACCTGAGTGTATGCTTTATAAACACCGCCAACTGCTCTGGTGCAGTATTCCCCACTCACGCCCAATATTGGTCCCTTTTTCATTGGTGTTACATTGCCTCAGATGGATGTACAGGTGGACAATATGGATAAAATGATGTAACATAAATTATGACGTTCGTATATCAAGATATTGTACATTTCTAGAATTTCCACTGAGCAACTGTCAATAGATAAAATACCAGGCAGGAGTATCTTTTTTACATTACATTTAATACATTTAGTAGGTGCTTTTATCCTAAGTGACTTTCAATAAGTGCATTCATCCTCCTAAGGAACACATTACTACACTAAGTATATATCATCTTAATAAACAAGTATGTGCTTGTTTAGGATGCACTAAGTGCTTAGTATGATCTATATTTAGGGCTGGGTACCGAATTCAATACTTTTTATGCACTACTGGTATTGGTAGTGGTATCGAACATTTTTGAAAGATACCCAGCTCTACTCATACTATGAAAAGGTGGTTCCTTAGTGAGGAAGGAGCAAATTCCAGTTGTTTTCACCACTGCATCCCTTCCCCTGAAGGACCACAAGTTGTTCTTTAGGTGGTTTCTTGACATCCGCTCTGAGATGTATACCTGACAGTGATGCATACTTCTGCCTAAGTGTCGAATTAGGGGAGTGACAAGTTTAATAGGCCCACCTGAACAAAGTAAAGTACCTGAAAAATCAAAGTCACATTGATATAAAAATCCTGCAAATCCAACATTGTCATGAATCAGTTCTTATCATGAATTTGTAAGAGAAAGAAGGTTAGTTTGACAGTAGAAGTAAAATACAAAAACTTGGCCAAATTAGTATAGTCTCACTGTACATAATCTTAATATCAAACCAGCCCTTCTCATACGCATAGTTAAAGTATGTGGTGCCAGGTGGCTAAGACCAGGTTAGCTAGGTCAATTGAGCTTGTTATGTAACTGTGACATGCTACTCTTTGACCTGGACTGTATTACATCTTTTTTGGTTACTCATGGTAGTTAGTCCTTTGAAACTTACTTGTAAAATTGATATTGATATTGATAATAGGTATTCCTAGTATAAATCGACAACGTTTCATTTATGGGATAGTTCCGGTGTCACTGGAAGTTCCGCCAGATGTTCTTCATTTTCGGCCAGATGTCTGTTACCTTCCGCTTTCTTTGTGTTGGCGTTCTAAACTCCTGTCGTTTTGTGAGGACTATGGTTAACTGCTCCTCAGATCTCTGCAGGGTACCTGCATCTGTCCAATCTGAGTTTTCTGTTGCACGACTAAAACAACTTTTGAACGTACACATGTTCCACCAACCTCCTCCAACAAGTTCCTTCCTGAGGCTATTTTAATGAGGCACCGTTGCTGCATCCGGCGCTTAGTGCCGCCCAAGACGATTGTGATTGTGATTGGTTTAAAGATATGCCAATAAACCAGTGCACGTTTTTCTCCCATCCCGGAATGTTGTGTGGATGGGCCAGACCTTCCTCCGCAGCGCTGTGGAGATAGGTCTGGCAATGCGAGAATGTTATTCCCAACTTTTTCTAACTGATTATTATTCCACTAATATTTGTCAGTACCTGGCTACTAAAATATAGTGCATGGCTATGCATGCTTTTCCCATTCTTCCATGACTAGCAGCAACACCAGGATTTGGCCTTTTGTCTTTAGCTTTCCGCAGACCCCCATGACATCCTAGCTCTGCCCTCCCGTGGGATTAAACCCCACTGACCCTGACAGGGAAGATGAGGCCACATCACAGATTGGAACATGCTTCATTACAGACAGATTTAGTTTGAGAGTTCTGCGCCGTATGTACAATGCAGATCAATGTGGTAATGAGAGACAGAATGAGAAAGCGCAAGAGGGAAAGAAGGTGGTGGAGATTAAGACTGATCCGGATTGGAGATAAAGTTGCATTCCGGATGGTTGGAACATGCTTCATCATCAGGGCAGATTTAGGCAAAGCTGCAGGTTTATATATTGTAATAACTAGATAAATATCCATAGGTAGAGCCACATTGGTCATGCAAAATGTGAAAACAATATTTCCTTATGAAATAAAAAAAAAAAAGATAGTGTAGTTGCAAACAGTTAAAACATGTGACAAATGTGATGTGAAGGTTAGGATGGATGATATTCTCTCTGCTGTATGGACAGTAAAGGCAGACAAAAGATGGAATGGATGTTGGCTGGGTAACAATGGACACCATGTACTGGAACCTAATGTGCAGGAAGCAATGGCTGCCAAGGGAGCTTTTTAAACTGTGAAAGAGGGAGGGAGGTAGAAATAGATAGAGAGAGAAAATGAGTGAACACCACTGAAAGCATATATCATGTCTTAATTAACAGGCAAACTGCATTTTCAGTGTCCCAGTCGAGACAGGCATCTGAGGTTCAGCAAGCAGGGAGGTTTAATTAAATATGGCACATTTACATATAAGTGGTGCTCTCATGAGTGACTTGCAGTGAGTCACAGAAAAGGACAATGTGATATTTCACCAATGTTAACCCACATTAAAGTTGCAGTAAATGTTGGTTTAGTCTCTCCGAAAAAGCAAAGACTTTTCTCTAGACCCACTATGTCGCATCATTCAACATACATACGGGTAAAATCAACATGAAAAGCTGCAGGGAAAAATAAATAAATAAATAGTCATTTCTAAAGAGCAAAATGCAACACAGTCACTGTTGCTCAGCTGGAAACGTTCCTGATCTGGCCATGCATCATTATTAATATCACTTTATCCACCGTAGCGTAAAACTGAAAAACCAAGAGCCCCGGGTCTTTGTGAATCACAACCACATAGATATGTATATGACTGTTGAAACAAAGTCGTAATTATGCACTTGATGGCTACATACATGATATTGTGCAGACCTTTTGGACCTTTACACATTAATATTGAATACTTGTGACTTGGCTAAATGATCAGTACACTTTTATTTGGAATAGTCTGCAGACTTGTAAGTGGATATAAGAGGCAAATTGGTTCCAGATTGCAGATCGGAGACATTTTATGAATGCAGGACCTGTGCTCTATTTTATAAGTGGCTCTTAAGCATAAAATGTTGTGCTAATGACCAAACCTGAGCCAAGGCTCTGACAGCTGATCCGATGGCTCAAATCGTTCATTCAAAGTTTAATTTTTTCTTGCAGAGCTAAAACTAATTTCGAGTGTAGGAATGAATGAATGATTTGATTGAATTTTAATGTGCACTAAGAGACCCTCCTTTAACAAGCAGGACAGGTTTAGGTAACAGTTATTGAGCCCATTACCGACTGCACATCTTCTTGAAGAGAAACTTATTCGCTGACTCATTTTACATCACTCTGGATAAGTGGGTCAGCAAACTGGCCAACTGTAAGTGAATCAAAGTCAAAGTGAATTGTACGATGTCATGTTTCCTTTATTTCTTTTACCACATAAATATTTTGGTTAAATGTCTCTCAGTCACCATGTTCCTCCTCTCCTTTATTTTCCAGCCATGTGTCCCAGAGCAGTTCCCTGGAGGAGGTTCACCTGGACGGGGTCCCCCCCGCCCCTCGCCTGGTAGAGATGAGACGGGACCCAGTCCTGGGCTTTGGTTTTGTGGCAGGCAGTGAGAAACCAGTGGTGGTCCGTTCTGTCACACCAGGTAGGCGTTATGCTCTGCTGGCTATATCGCCAAAGTCAGAAATGGTCAAATCCAACACATTGGGTCTTCTAAATCATATATTTAATAGAATGAACCGGCAATACTGAAACATTAAATAAAAAAAACTGTAACAAAACAAAGTAGGAAAACAAGCCCTGATACATCCAGGTATGCATGTTAAAATATTGCATTGAGCTACTTCATTAGTTCCTCCTTACTGTTTGCTGTAATCTGTGCAAATGGTTGCTATAATGGTTGTTTAAGTCAAGTCAAGTCAACTTTATTGTCAATTCTGCAATATGTGCCAGACATACAGAGCAATTGAAAATACTCCGACCCACAGTTTAAAAGGAAACCATGCAGACGGTTGACTTCTCCAGACTATGATTGCACAAGAAAGTACTATTGACCCCACAAATCAAAGAAAATAAACAAAATAATAATTATTTTTACTGGAAGTATTGTTTATTTTGGTTGATTGGCTGATTGCCAAATTGCCAAACCACTGCTTACAGAGTCCTATCAGCTGTCAGCTCCAGTGGCTGCACAGACACACACAGTGATTAGGCAACTCAATAATCAATCGGCGCTGAATTCCAAGCAGACAATTGAACTAATGAATATTCTATTTAGAGTTGTTTGCCAAGGAAAGGAATATGTGTGCTTGAGGACGCAGCAGTTTATCAAACACCTATTGCATGTGTCAGGAGACGGACACACCCAAATTACTTGTAAGCTGACACATTTATATGCACAATATCACACACGTTAGCAGCTTCCATTCAGTTGTTCTTCCACTGATTCATTTCTAAACAAAGTGTGTGTGTGTGTGTGTGTGTGTGTGTGTGTGTGTGTGTGTGTGTGTGTGTGTGTGTGTGTGTGTGTGTGTCAACTATGGCTTGTTTGCATGTGTTTGTGTGCATGTAGGAGGTCCATCAGAGGGTAGGCTGTTGCCAGGCGATGAGATCATCATGATCAACGATGAACCCGTCAGCTCAGCTCCTAGAGAGCGAGTCATCGACCTCGTCAGGTGAATACAAAAAACGTGGGGACACTGTGGTCTGTGTCAGTGTTCAGTTCAGGTTATTCAGGTGGTGGATTTTGTAAACCCAAACCCTGTACTGAAGGTTATTGATAACCTAAATTTAAAGGGCCAGTTCACTCGTATTACGAAAAAGACATTGTTCTGCTTAGCTCTAGTGGTATTCAGCCATGCACATAGTTTTATCTGTCCAAATTTTGAGATATCCTCTCTCTGGTGAGTGGAATTAATTTGCATGAGAGTGAGAATAATTTGGGGGAACTGACTCTTTGAAATCTGTCAAAAGCTATAAAATCCAATGCCTGATGCACATACATGTACAGTTTTAAAACATAAATTGGCTTAATATTCCAACCCACATCCTGCAATATTGAATTTTGAACATTATAAAAAATGTAAACCAGTTTGAAACATTTAAAGGTCCCATATGATGCTCAATTTCAGGTTTATATTTGTATTTTGGGTTTCTACTAGAACATGTTTACATGCTTTAATGTTCAAAAAACACATTATTTCTTCTCATACTGTACTGAATGGCTCCGTTTTAGCACCTGTCTCTTTAAGTCCCCTTCCCAAAAAAGCCCATTCTGCTCTGATTGGTCAGCGTTTACGGGTCTTCACCATCTGCACTGTTATTGCAGCCAAGGAATGACTACAACGGCACTGAAGCAACACTTTCTACTTATATATAGTATAGTTGTTACATCACAACCTTACAGAAATCCTGACCGCTCGTTCAAAGGCGCCGTTTCTGAATATGGGCTGTGTGCATTTCTCTGTGGATTGAGTGTTTTGATACTTTCAGAGTATTTACGTAGCACCTCAACCTGCTTTATAATAAAAAAACAATATGGGATCTTTAAAATGGCAGGTTTAATACTGATCATAGCACAAAAACAGTAACAGTGAAACAAAGTCATTATCATTAATTTGTTTTGAAAATGTCATCTTTAATTTCACAAAAAACTCTAATGAAGTGCTTGCCAAGTATTAGTAATGCTCTACTCATTTGCTCATCACACAAGCATAGTCATCATCACATAACATTCAGACAAATAAATATTCTGCATTAATAAGAAAGCAAGCGCTTGTTGTTATTTCGATGCACTCAGTTTAGCGCGACTGAAGTCTTATTTTTTGATTCACCAGAAATACTGTTACATTTTTAAAATGGGAAAATAATGAGTGTATGTGTAGTTATGTGGAAGTGGTGATTGCCACAGGCGTCTCATTCCATTTCAGCCAAGCTAATCAAGTTCCTTTTCGCTTATCTGCCATTGTTGTTCACTGTGATTGTTGTTTTGTGATGATTTTGTTGACTCCGTGATTTGTGGTCTTCTCGCTTTAGGAGCTGCAAAGAATCCATCATGTTGACTGTTGTCCAACCGTTTCCCGTGAGTAGATCAGCTCTTGCAAAATGCACCACAGGGATTGTACTGTATATATCAGATACGTTAATCAAAATGAGGCTTAACTGAAATCCAAGAAAAGGATAATCTATATGTGTTGTTGCTCTGAATACAATGTTTTGTTTCCATTTGCCATATTTGCTCTCTTTATCTAGGCTTATAAACCACTTTCCCTAAACACATTCATTCACTATACAGGTTACTACAGGTTGCATTTTTTAAAATGGATACTTTTGCCACAATAATGATACATTTATATGATTATCAGAAACAAAAACATGATCATGATGACTCTGTATTCTTTATTCCATGCTAGGGATGTTGCAGCATTTCTCTGAATTCTCATAACCGTACTCGGAAAAAATAAGTTCAACTCCATGAATTTCATTGTCCACCCTTAATATCATATTTTGGGAGGTATAGATTTGTGGCTTGTACCTGCAACTTTCTCAAAGTTTAGGCAGGCCTTGACTCCCCTCCAAGCCTGTTAAACTCTGTCCTGCATTTAAAGGATAAGGCTGGTGATATTCTATATTTTTCGTATTGTCCCTAAATTCCATGAAAAGAGCCTTTTGCTTTAAAGGGGATTAAATGATAATCTTGTATTCCTCCAACTAAATGCATTCATCCTCCTCCTCTTAAGGTTGTGTGGTGTTGCACCAGGGTTGTGTTTCTTGTAAAATTGCACATAGAAAATGTTTGCACTTTCCCAATTTCAAGAAATTAGTGTTTATTGTGTTGATGTTTCATCCATTTTCCCAATGTTATAGCTAATGTGCTGGAAACCGTTTTTTTCCCCACTTCATTTGTGCTTGTGTTTATGCTTCTCTTTATCTCTCTCCCTCCATCTGTCTGTCTCTTACTTCCTCTTTCCCTCCTTTCTCTCTCTCTCTCTCTCTCTCTCTCTCTCTCTCTCTCTCTCTCTTTGGACGGTTGCCTCTTAGTCCCCTAAATCAGCGTTCATCAGTGCAGCCAAAAAAGCCATGCTCAAGTCCAATCCGGTCAAAGTGCGCTTTGCAGAGGAGGTCATTATAAACGGCCAGGTTCCAGTCAGTTCTACCACACACACACACACACACACACACACATACACACACACACATACACACACATATGTACTCACACACTTATGTTTGACCTATATAAGCAATGCCAGATGGTTAACACATAAGACGGACAGTTGAGTGAATGCCAGATAAGATAAGACAATCACAAAAATGTGTTATGACATGACACTTTTATGAAATCTGTTCACGTATTAAACCTCACCTGTCTTCTGTTAAAGGGACCTCAAATGCAAAGGATGAAAAGACTGATAATATTCCTCCTTTGCAGAACCCGGTGAAGGACAACTCTCTTCTGTTCATGCCAAATGTCCTGAAGGTCTACCTGGAGAACGGGCAGACAAAGTCTTTTCGCTTCGACAGCAGCACCTCTATCAAGGTGTGTGTGTGTGTGTGTGTGTGTGTGTGTGTGTGTGTGTGTGTGTGTGTGTGTGTGTGTGTGTGTGTGTGTGTGTGTGTGTGTTCCAGCCCTTAAGCAAAATTAGCAGTCTCTGCAGCATGTATAATTTTAAAGGGAGAAATTCATTTAGAGTGCAAATTAGTGTGTCTTGGTGCACACACACAGACAAAACTAAATTCAATCACTGTGTGGGTTCCATTTATTTAGGCAAGGTGGCAAAGAGCATATTCAAATTTCTTGACTTGTAGATTCAGTTTTGATCCACTGTGGCTCCCAGCGTGTAGTTGAAGCAAAAGAGCTGAGTCACTCCTTTTCTCAGCTTCACTGTGAATACTGTTATCTTAACAAGGCTTTTAGTTTAATATTGATTTACAATATCTATTTAGGTCATTAGAACCTTTACTCTGACATACAATGACCTGTATTAGAATGCAATGCTTATATTAAATATATGCTATCATCATCATTTTGTTCATAATATTCATTTGAATCCCACACCAGCATGATTTAAAGTTTATTTTTATTGTCATTGTCAAATTATCGAACTTGCGAATTAGAGGCTATTTTAGTTATGCTACTAAGCTAGCAAGCTCAGCTACTTAGCTATTGCAATAGTTATCCAATGTGAGCTGGTAAGCTAATGTTAGCTAGCTATAAAGGCTAATTTGACTATAGTAGCAGATACAAATGACTGATAAGATGTGGTTCACAGTAAATACATACCTAACAAAAGTAACTAATAAGGAAGAAAGATCCTGATAAATTGACATAGGAAATTAATATTCATTTTTTATCTTGTGGAAAATTGTTGGGAATTCTAAACAGTTACACTAAGAAAAGGAAATATTCTACTATGTATTCTACCTCTGCTTTAAAAATGTATTAAATAAGTGATCAGGCCTGTTGGCAGAAAAACACAGTCTTACACCATCATATTTTGACCTTGTTCTATCATGTTTTACACCTGAGAAATTATTGTCTGAATAAAAGACATGTCCAGAGTTTCAATGGTTGTCTCCACTCCACCCACCGTCTTTTCACATTTCCACATTTTCATCTTTTGAGATTTCTTTTCAAGGTTAATGTTTTGTTAGTCCATGAAGAATGCAAATGTCAAGCACAAAATCTAGATAGTTTAACTTTGCAAATAGGACATGCATAGTGCCATTATGTATTACAAATAATTTCCCTCACTTTTTACTAAGCTGTGTTTTCAGACTGGAACAATGACAAAATAAAGAATACTAGTGGGGCACATATTGCATCATTTCATGTTAGTACAAAACAAAAAAGTACATTGATTTCTTGTATACTACAGTAACTGCAAACATCAACATACTATGATAATACATGCATACATAACTATTAAGCAACTATTCTAACTAAATGTTTATGCGGTGTATTTACTTCAGGATGTGATCCTGACCCTGCAAGAGAAGCTGTCAATCAAATGCATCGAGCACTTCTCCCTGGTGTTGGAGCACAGGACGGAAGGCTCTGGAAGAAAACTGCTTCTCCTGCATGAACAGGAGATGCTTACTCAGGTACGAGATGTTTCCTCTTCCATCACTTTCTTTGTCTTCTTTGAGTCGGACACACAAACACACACACACACACACACACACACACACACACATTCCTGCTCAGTATTCAAGCAGCATTTGAACCCTAGTGTCATTTATCAGCACTGGCACAGCAGGGGCGACAGCTCACATTACACCTACCCTCCCACACACATACACAAATGCACAACCACACACACACACACACACACACACACACACACACACTCATCCACAGTGCCCGCTACATTCGAATGAGGTTGCTGGATCACAAGAGGACAATTTTAATATTCATACCACACAGTTCAGATGTGATGTTCTGCACATGGCACACACACACTGGCAGTGTGACACGCTTGATAAAACATATACACACTATACTGTAATACAGCTGAGTGTCAATCTTGGTGTATGGGAGAAAGCTGGTAGTCCTTGAAATAGAAAATAAACCCCCTCACCCTCTATACACATGCTCATTAAATGGTTTATAACATGTAATCAATATTTAAAAGATGACGCTGGTCTCGTGGTTTTGTCTTGAATAAGAAATTACACAACAACCATGTATTTATGTTGTAAAGTGGTTTGAATAACGGCATGATTATTAATGCTGCTGCTAGTGCCACAACTGCTTTTACAGTCACCAGCGTTGGAATGTAACTAAATACATTTACTGAAGAACTATGCTAAAGTGTAACTTTGAGGTACTTGTACTTTAGTATATCCATTTTACGCTGGTTTGTACTTCTACAACAATACATTTCTGAGGCAAATATTGTACTTTTTACTACACTGTATTTGTTTGTCAGCTATTGTTACTAGTTACTCTGCAGATTGTACATAGCTATAATGATTTCATGGAATATGATGCTTCAGTAATAATTAATCACAATAAAATAAAATATGATAACATAACACTGACAGGAGCCATTCTGCTGCATAATAAATACTTTTGATCCTTAATTATATGTTGCTTATAATACATTCAACTTAAAGCTGCAGTGGCCAAAAATAAATTGCGTACCACAGCTTTGAGTAAGTCATTGGAATGCAGGTAATGGATTATTTTTTCATCATACTATTGCTCAATCAATTTTGTATTGCACTTCTATAAAGTTAGGCGAAATATAAAAATGGATGCAATTAGGCTGACAGGTCCTGACCTTTAGTCCCTAGTGTGGGTCAAGCGCCAATAACACTGGATCCTACAGTTCCCACAATGCAACTCTGTTGGGTCTTACTTTGTACATTAAACCATACCTGCCCTTCTTTCTTGACTTGCACCCAGGATCAGGACTGAAACTAGGTGCAGAGACTAACATGTTTATTAAATTGATGTTATGTTACACATACCACCTTTACACCAATAATGATTGCACTGTAGCACAAACCTGTGGGTTTTTTCGCTGCTTTTTCTTTGTCTGTGCATGTGTTAATTCTTCTGCTCATCGATGACCCTCCATCTATCTCTTTCTCTCTTTCTGTCTCCTTCCTGTCTGTGACCACAGGTGACCCAGAGGCCAGGCTGTGACAAGATGAAGTGTTTCTTTAGGATCAGCTTTGTGCCCAGAGACCCTGTGGAGCTGCTCCGGAGAGACGCTGTGGCATTTGAATACCTCTATGTACAGGTGAGCAAATTTACCAGTAAAGTCCTAAAACCGATTCAGTAAAATACTTTGTCAAGTTTGAGAGGGATACGATCTAGTGCGTGGTTTGGAAATGATTTTTGGTGATTAACAAAGTTACAGAATGGATATTGTCAGGACAACATCCTCATTTTCAAATAAAGTCCTCAAATAAACCCACTCTTGCATAAACTACTTGTCTCTAAAATAATAAATAGCTTTCCCATAGGATTCCTTTGATAATTAGTCAAGTGTAATACCCTGAGAGGAGGAAAGATAATCATCTTTTCTTGCCAGAGTTCACCCTTTTGTGCTTCCGAGTCCTTCATCAGGGACTGGAAACTGTATCCCTTTTAAAGGAATCTCAAACCACAAAGGTTGAGAACAACTTATTTCAGCTCAGCAGGGATGCACTGCTGCTGGAATTATTCGATGGAGTGATGCAATGCACTTCACAAGCCCAAAAACGTGACTTTGGGATTCTTATGTAACTTTGCTTCCTGCTTTGCCATAGAGTTGTAACGATGTGGTCTTGGAACGGTTTGGCCCGGAGCTGAAGTACGATGCTGCGCTACGATTGGCTGCTCTGCAGATGTACATCCTTACCATGACAACCAGACAAAGCCAGAAGGTCTCCCTGAAATACATCCAGTAAGTTTGTGTGCAAATGACGTTGTGTGTTTTGACACTAGCAACATAATCTGTAATGTTACTAAACTGTTGTACAGCCTAGAGCTGCTCCATCATTTATAAATAATAGACTGACTTAGACAAAAAAAAAGTTTTTTGATGGGTTTACAGAAGTTTATCAGGGATTCATTGTCCTATTTCCCTCCTTGGTTAGAGACATCTTCAATTGAGTGTTCTTTTCTGTAACTGACAGTTTGTCTGAGATTAAACGTTATCCAAGGTCTGGTAGAAATACTTTTATTCCAAGAGTGACTTTATGCAGAAAACAATTTCCTCTCAACAGAAAGGAGTGGGGTCTGCCACTGTTTCTGCCTCCCGTCGTGCTGTCCAGCATGAAGGAGAAAAACATCAAGAAGGCTCTGACACACATCCTAAAAACCAACCAGAACCTTGTGCCTCCAGGGAAAAAAGTAAGCAGCTCTCCTTGTCTTTATTTGCCCTTGTTAATAAACTTCTGACACACACACACACACACACACACACACACACACACATGCACACAAACAGCAGTCTCTCTGTTTTTAAGATGCAATATCCTAAAAATAGCATCGCTGTCATGCTCAACCTTGTAAAGGTTCTCACCCTTGTCAACCTAAGACCCTCAATGAAGCCAGCCCTTGAATGCTAATGTGAATAACAAGCAAAATTCATTGTCAAACTGTGTGGATAATAAGATATTCATATCCACACATGTCCCAGTATCAGGGGCCGCTGGCTTTTTAGCTCTTTGTAAAACTGTATTAATGATACGTCCATTGATTCCGTAACACCCATTTTTACTTTGACACGTACAGATCAGCAGCATGCCGAAACAAAATTAACCCATGCAACAGTGTCAACTTAAGCGAGTGATTTACTATCAGCTGTCGTGCAAATAAGGTTAGCTGCACGTTAATCTCAGTTAGACAGTTGGAATACAAGTGTGTTATTTTGGTCTCAGAGAAGACACAAATGCTTCCAAACTGAATTATAGATGCTTGTGGATGAGGCAAAAAAGTACTTTGATTAAAAACCCACAACATTGCTCTTGGTGACATGTTTCTTCGCTATGGGCCCCATAGTTTATTTTGAGTCTATCCCACATATACACCATCATGCTGCCATCACAAGAGCACCAACTATGTATTAATCCTAGCCAAACGTCATGGCTCATAATTCTAAGAACTACAGAGCCCAGCTCTTTTCAGAAATTACTTTGCCTTTTACTTTTGACCCATTTTTAAAGATGGACATCTTTAGTAGTGATGAATGAGTTTGGCCCTAAGTGCCACAGACTGGGCAGGGAAGTAAGAAAGTACTGAGAGAAAAAACACTGCTGGTTTTACTCTTTTTACGGGATTTGTTACAAAAAGAAAAATATAACAATAAGTTGTCAGATCTTTAGGCAATCCAGGTTGGGTGTGACTCTAAATTCGGTAATTCCAAGCCTAGTCTATTTTCTTTCACGATATCCATATTTCATATCATTATATGACATCCACATTCTGTCAGTGTGTCTAAGCTCTCTATGTGTCTCTATTTTTACTACAAAATACAATGCATATCCAGTGTGAAACCCACGGTTTTCTAAATGAATAAATCAGACATAAAGGGTCAATACAATTAAATATTGTCGTCCTACATGTTTACATCTCATAGCGGACATACAGAATATAATAATAGTTCTACCACCCCATCAGAGTTTGCACAACACCCTAATGCACCATATGGATGAATCACATTTGTGATTCACATATGTTTGCCGCTGTAATTGCGCTACTTTTCAACCCAAGCTAGTAGATGTTTAGAAGGTAGGTGTTGGAAGAACACAGAAGAGAATGTGTTTATAGTGGTCAGGCTCCTCTGTGATTGGTTAAATGTTTTACATGTTTAAGTGAGTGATAGAAAATAAAATTATGTATATATTCTAAAAAATGATCTACAAGATAGTCTCCGAGCCATGAAGCGTTCACTGAAGCTGAATGATTGGGCAACATCACTCATCAGCAGAAATTAGCATTGCTCTATGTCCGACTTAATCTACCCAACAGAGCTTCATGTAGTGGATGAAGGAACGCATTTCACATTAAACACACTGACACACTGATTAAACACACGTCTATGTATAATGTCTATAAAATGTCAGTCATACTTAGGGAATATTGATCTCTTCCCTCCAAGCCTCGTGCAGTATGATGAGCTGACAAACTATTTGCATTCACAGTGGCAGTTGATATCCACTCTGTTCATTAGGGAGAAATACAGCCAGGCAACACCAGCAAACAAACTGACATGCAATTCAAAAACATCAATGCTCCAAATTAGCTTTCTCATTACAGCCTTGAGGTTATCACTCAGTCCATACCAAAAGAGGCTGCTCACCTAGTTTTGTGGGAAGGCAGTGGTTAAGACTGAGCAAGAATTTCATAAAAACTGATGTCTGGCAAGGTCAGACGTCCTGTTAGCCGTTTGTTTCTGAGACTGATGGCATTCTTAAATTTAGCTGCAAAATCAGGAGACTGTACAATATATATAGTGTACCATATTAGTCTGATGAGTATTATAAGTGGTTATAAAGGCAGCTTGATATATGGCACATATGTTCTTTGCTTTGTAATTCTGTGTGATCTGTGTTGTTTTTATCTTTTACTATTTGTTTATTGTAAGGTGTCCTTGAGTGTCAAGAAAGGCGGCCATAAATAAAATGTATTATTATTATTATTATTATTATTATTATTATTATTATTATTATAACTTTTGCATTACAAATGTATTGCCTTCCCTGAGCGTGTGGTGCTGAAATACAGGGACACTCAACATGCCAATTATGAATAGAAAAAAGGTATATAAAAATCACATAATCTGCTTTGTATAGAAGTGAAGAATTAACAATAAATACATAAAACATGCAAGGTTGTCGATAAGTCTCATTGCAGTGAAAGCATCAGTACAAAAATGCACTTTTGGTACTCTCAAGTTAGAATTTTGAAATTCCCATGACCCTAAATGGCTGAAAACATCCACACAAGCAAGCCATAAAGAGTACTGCAGTGGAGCAGCTCTTCAGATTTTGATCAGATTTGAATGGCATGATGGAATATAATGGAAAATCTGTGGTCCAGATCAAAATGGCTTGAGAGTGCTTTACATTCTGACATAAGAAGACAAATATGTCTGTTCAGGTTGAAGTGATTTGGTTTTGGATGCTTTCTAATGCATTACACTTCTCTCCGTGTAGCTGACCGCGCTACAGGCCAAGGTGCACTATCTGAGGTACCTCAGCGAACTCCGACTTTATGGAGGAAGGGAGTTCAAATCAATACTTTTGGTAAGGCCATTAGGAAAGTATTTGTTTGTTTTGGAACTGTATCTCTGCCAATGTTAAAATATTTTAGGATAAAAGTTTGTCATAGCTGATTTGTTTTTGAATGACTTTTAACTGTCGTATGCATACACACTACTTTCTGTAGCAAGGGGAGAAGCAGACAGAGGTGACGCTGTTAGTGGGCCCACGTTACGGCATCAGTCATATCATCAACACCCGGACCAACCTAGTGGCCCTGTTGGCCGACTTCAGCCATGTCAACCGCATAGAGATCCTCACTGAGGATGAGACCAATGTCCGACTGGAGCTGCATGTTCTGGATGTCCGGGTGAGCACAGTTATTCCGCCCTACACAAATGATAGCATCTGTTGTTGTTCTTTCTTCCCTCCTTATACCCTCCCTTTTCTTCTTTTTTCACAGCCCATCACACTGATCATGGACTCCAGTGATGCAATGAACCTTGCCTGTCTAACAGCAGGCTACTACCGCCTCCTAGTGGATTCAAGGAGATCTATCTTCAGCATGCCCCACTGCAATAGCACAGGAGGGGAGGACAATAGTGAGTTGTTATTAAATGTGTGTGTGTGTGTGTGTGTGTGTGTGTGTGTGTGTGTGTGTGTGTGTGCGTGTGTGTGCGTGCGTGTGTGTGTGTGTGTGTGTGTGTGTGTGTGTGTGGTCAGAATCAGATGGATTTGCTACTCATTTATACAAAAATTTAATTTCAAGAAGTCATTCATCAAAGTTTGCAGTCAGTTTTTAGATTGTGTCTTTCCCCAGCACAGTTTTCCTCGTGAAAGTTGCAGAAACAATTGGCAAGGTCTTTGTCCTGGCCGAACACTCCATATAAACCATTCAAATAAGCTGAGAAGAAAAAGACTCAAGGCTTAAAAATGTATGCTATACAGTGCAGCATAAAACCTCAAAAGTATTATAGTGGAGCACTTAAAAAGTCTAGTGAAGAGGAGGCAGCCACTTTAAAATGTAATCAACATAAAATATATAACACCTAAAATAATAAGACCTTGTATTGCTGCGTTCTGCAGGTCAGGATCGTGTCCTGGAATGGCCGTACAGCACATCTTTGGGGGACAACGAGGAGCCATCACCCAGCCAGGGAGAGGTCTACAACAGGGACTCTGAGTATTCAGACAATGGACGGAGAGAAAACAGCATCTCTCCTTACTCCCAGGAACCCCAAAACCCTGACAGAGACCTTGGGACACGGAGAAGTCCGTTGCCCCCTCCTCTTCCCCCCGCTACTAGACACAAACCTCAAGACTCGCCTCGGAGTGCCAAAGTGTCATTTATTTTTGGGGGGGACCCACCCTTGAACCAGCCTAAGAACATAGGCTATGAAAGACTGTTGGAGAGCCCTGAGGTACCCGAGCACAGACCACCCTACTTGCACAACAACACAGACTGCCGTCCACAGGACAGGGTGCCGTTTCAGTTCAGTGGTCTGACGCATGTCTATAGTAACATTATAACTGAGGAAGGTGGTGAGGAGCCACTGCTAAGGGATCTGTTTTATCGTGACACAACGGACGATGCGGAGGATGACGACGACGCTTCCTGCGAAGAAGACTCCACAGGCGGGACACCAGTGGGTGACGACAGAGGAGGTGGGGATGAAAACAGTGGCAACCAAGGAGGAGGGTTAGCCACTGCAGCCGGCAAAGCTTCCTTCCTCGCGCTTTCCGCTTCTACCGATGACATCATCGACCTGACGTCGCTGCCTCCCCCCGAGGGAGACCAGAGTGTTGATGAGGATGACGACGACACACTGCTGCAGACACTCAACCTAGCAATCGCAGCTCCGCCACCAGGCTTTCGGGACAGTTCAGACGAGGACGCAGCGCCGGAGGGAAGGCCGCTAAGCACACGTGACAATGATGATATCCCAGTATCGTTAATTGATGCTGTTCCAACACATGGGGAGGGGGAAGGGAGCAGGGGAGGGGAGAGAAGGCTGGACAATGCAGTCATGAATACTCTACAGGCACTGGAGGCTCTGTCTGTCTCTGAACAGAGGCCTCCGCCGCCACCACCACCCAACAGGAACAATCCAGGTCTGTTGAATTCTAATGCAAGTACAGTAATGTTTGATCACCATCATTTATGTCTTTAGTTTTAGCATTGGATTTTACTCACCGTGACTCAACCCAAATAAATCCTGTGTCTCAGTCTATGGTCGTCAGTCTCTCTCATTTGATATCATTAGACCACAAAAATGTGATTTTAATTGTTCGTTTTATCACAGAAAAGTTCAACATTAATGGGTTGCAACTACTTGCTCTTTTTGTAGTTATTTTTTTATTGTTTGCCATTTAGCTTTAATTCTCTCTTGCCCTCTTTAAGTTAACAAACTCCCAAAACATATTCATCACACCAGAGCAGAAACTATTTGTACAATGTACCTTCTCATCAATTGCAAATATGGTCATAGCTCTGTGCAATATGTATTACAGTACACATTTAAAAGCAGATAGCTTAGTTAGCTTCATTACCCATATTTAACTCTGTATCTCTTATCTTCTAGGTGTTTACACGTCTCGAGGCCCCAGCCAAGAGTCGTCCTCCGATTCTGGCAATGAGACCAACTCCTCAGAGATGACTGAAATCTCGGAACTGGCTGCTACTCACAGGCTCAATGAGAGCCACATGCGTCTTCTGGTGGCCACAAGGGAAGGGTACCAACCTTTACTTGAGGAAAAAACAGAATTCCCCATCTCACCCAGCACAGCAGGAACAATACAGAAGAAAGCCCGTAGTCCAACACGACACCTTCAGCCTCCAGCAGTTCCTCCAAGACGAAGCCCCCTATTGGACACCGCATCATCAGGGCCGGACAGCTTGGTGGTGAGATCCCAGACTAACCTCTCATGCACTCTACAGCGCCCAAGTTCCACCACACCAGGAGGCAAGCATCACAAAAAGTCTGCAGACTCCAGTGGGAAGTACAACACCTTCAGCACAAGGGAAGGGCATCGGGGTGAGAGTGGTGGGAGCCACTGCCATCTTGAAATGGACCAGCGCACTTCATTCTGTGAGAGAGGGGAAAGTCAAACAAGACAGAGTTCTTTTTTGGCAGAAAATCCTGTAGCTGAGGGAGTTGCAATGAACAATCTCCCCAATGACCATCACAGAATCTCCCGCCCTCCCTCCACTACCTCTGATCGCCTGTTAGATGTTGCCAACTCGGGGGACTGTGGTGCAGATAATGGCACTGCAGCTGTTGAGCAAGATGAACATCTGGTTGTAGCATCATTGCTGTCCCCAACCAAAAAATCCAGATCAGAGGGGACCGACCAGGGATCGGACATACAAAATGATCATCCGCCGATTTCTAGACAGCAGAGTGTTGCACGGTTGTGTGAGTACCATCTAGCAAAACGGATTTCAAATTTGCAAGGAGAAGCCCACAGTTCACTACAGGGTTCTCTGTGCTCATCACTGGATGCTGGTGGCAGCACGAACAGTAGTGCCTGTGCCACCCCGACTGACTCACCACTTGGCCCTGGTGCGGTTGAATCAAAACGCCATCGTTTGCAAAGGCACCCACTTTCTAGTTCCTCCTCCTCATTACTCAGGGTGCTAAACTATGAAGATAACAAACCTGGACTTCCTCGTGGCGTCCCTAGCCAGAGCACTCAGGGAAAGGATCTCCACCCTCATGCAGACCCTGCCCTCCTTCGGAAAATGCTGCCCAACATTTACCCTCCTGCTGCTGGGGCTGAACCAGGCCGGCCCTCCTCAGCCACACCGTCTAAGCATAAAGAGACCACAGGTACTGGGAGCAAGAGGCCCCACAATGATCTGCATGCTAAACAACAGGCCTGTTTTAAGGGCCTGAACCAGAAGGAAGGCAGTGAGGCCTACAGACAACTAATTAACTATCTAACAGTCAGCCAGATGCATCAGGGAGGGAAGCTGCATAGTGCAGGCATGGGAGGGGCAGTAAAAAAGGACACCAGGCGCTTTATCACTAGTAACCCTCAGCTTGTCGAAATGGTTAAGAATAGGGGGAACACTATTGCTCGCTGCCCATGTATGCCTTCCTCCATATCATCCCCATTCCTCAGCCCAAATGTAGTAACCCCTAATGCGACCACCGTGCAGCTGGCAAATAAAAATCCACAGTCATACCATTCTGCCACACTTCCTGCCAAACTCAAGAGAAGTTCTGACATGCATGCTCAGAGACTGAATGACATGAATGAGAGTTTAGATTTCAGGCAAGCTACTGCTGAGAGGAGAAGCTCTTTTTCTGGCTTGGAAAGTGAACTAGAGAGGAGTGGTATGGACCCAGAGCACTTCATGTCACTGTATAAGAGAGAGGGCTGTATCAGTCGTGATGGGGCATTCATTACAGGTGGAAACCGTGAGGGTGGGGGTAACACTAACCGTCCCCCACCTCGGTCAAGAAGCCAACCTAGTAGCAGCACTGAGGACTGGTTCAGATCAGACCCGAGGGCAAAGCATGCAGTTCGTCAGTCTCCTCAGTCTCGTCCTAATGATTCTCTTTGTTTCTCTGCTGCCCCCAGTGTAAGTGGTCAACGAGCAGAACTCAACACCATCTCACTAGGAAGGGGAGACCACCCTTCTGCTTTTGTCAGGCAGACATCTACTGGCACTAGGGCTTGCATCACATCTCCAACTCCCAACCCACAATCTCCACCACCTCCCCCACCACCACCACCTCCTCCTCCACCTCCTTTGTCTCTTCCCTCGAAAGCCAACTCTAGCTCCAGCAACTCAGGATGCACGCAGGATACCATCCATTCAGTCCAGTCCCGGCAGAATCACATTCAGGCTGTTAACCCAACCCTACAGCAGACAGATCCCTTCTGCAATAGCCTGCAACGGGGACGGGAGCTCAAGCGCAGCTCCAGCAACGTGACTGCCAGTTCTGGTAGTGTGGAGGTTCTGTTTGATAAGCCCACTCGAAGCCGGAGCCAGCAGCCCTTGTTACCATCTGTGCCCCAGCAAGGTGAGACCAAAGTCCAGCGGAGGCCAACAAGGAAGCGGCTCTCCAAGAGCTACTCCCAAGGATCTGTTTCTGCCCACACATGCTGGTCTACAGGCTGTACAGTTGACAGTAGAAGGGCATCTGTGGCATTTCCATTGCAGAAAGATGCTAAACACATGAAGGGCTCTCAAAAACTGGACACCAGTCCCTGGAGATGCAATGGACCTTTTAGCTATTGTTTCTTTAAACGTAAGAGTGAGGTAGAAGAGGATGAGATTGAGTGGGAAAGGCCCAGAAGAAGCCGTGGTGAGAACGATATTGAGAATGGCGGTGCCGCTGCATCAGCCATATTGCCCTGTGGCTCGGCAGTGGATGTAGCTGGGGAGCAGCTTTATGGGGAGGTCCTCAATAACATGAGCTTTAGCGACCGTCTCGCACGAATCAATGCACTCAAGGACCGTATGTATGGCTTCCCTTCCGGCTTCACTGACGTCCGCCGTGACGCCAGTGAGCTCATTGCACTGGTGAGATCCAGCGTAGGTCGCTGCGATCGTGGACCCCAGATGCCTCTCCAGGACGTATCCCAGTTCAAGCAGCTCCTCTCTGTTGAGTCAAAAGAATTAGGCCGGGCATGCCGGAGGATGGCACAGGCCCACAGTAGTCCTGAGGAGATGCTGCTGGCTGTAACTTGTAGCTTCCAGGTGCTATGCTGTCTCTGCGAAGCTTGTATGTGTCTAGTTCGGGGGCTCGGAGCCTCAGCCTCACACCAACAGAGAGAGGTTGTGGCAAAGGTTGACGAGGTTGTCATGAACTATATCTGTTTACTCAAAGCTGCTGAGGCTGCCACCGTGGGAGCACCAGGGGAGCACAGCGTGAAAGCCCTGGTCCACCACTCCAGTACCATGTCGGCCATTGCTAACGCACTCACCCGCTCCCTTAAAACGCTGCTTAGCAAGTAGAGCCTACTCTTTATTCTTTATAGTGTGGCCTACGCAGTCAGTAGAAGTCTGTCTTTAAGCATCTTGTTATTTTTGGGTCTGCTGGAAAAGTCATATATTTTTCATATAAGGTCTGGACAGCTCCATATCAAAATCAACAAAGACTTGTTGCAGTTGCCATTAAAGTAACAAAAAACGAGAAGAAAAAAAAAAATGAGTACGATGCTGAAAGGCAGTCATATTTGACTACACTTGCTTTTTCTGATGACAATATTGTAATGTATATTTACAACGCCATACTGTCACAGACCTTTGTAATATGATATGTACCTAATAGATACCCTTTTACCTGTGCATTATGTAACTTATTTTAAAAACTGTATATAATGTACAAACATACAATATAATTATATTATTTGCCGTAGCAGTTCTAAGAAGCCATTGAGTGTTCAGCTTAATTTGCGCTAATATTGTTCAGGGCTGGAGTGAATTTACTTTCAGTTCAATCAGTTCATTAAGTGCAGTTTTACTACAGATATTTATAATGTACATGTAGAAGTATAAGTAAACGTGTCACTGTCAGTCCAGTGAGAAAATTGTTGCATCATTTTATTCACAAGATTCAACCTAATCTTAGGTTGAATTTCTGAATGACTATGTAAAAGTGAACTGATTTCAGCCCTGTTGCATAACAATACAGTTCTTTTGCAAGATGAGAGGAACATTTGTTGGAAATGTTAAAAATACTATTTATCTACCACTGCATCATAATTAACCACATAGACTATTTTCAGCTAAGAATGAAAAACAGTAAATAATAAACTATCCCCCTGAAAAAATAAATATATGAAACTATATAATAATGTGTTAATATGAACAATTTATAAAATATTTTAATTTATTACAAAATTTGTCCGATTGACCACTGTGTTAATTATATCTACCGGTAATACTTTTTAAGTTTTTGTGTTTTATTATCATCTGTTTTGGAATGAGTTCTGTGCTTGAATTAATTATTATTCCACAATATGTATCAAGATGCAGTTATCTCTCTTGAGAAGAAATAAAATTCCTGTTTTTTTTGTTTTTTTTCAATAATCCACCATCCTATTAAAAAACATTTTACAGATATTTCTGTGTCTCTTACCATGTGTCTCTTGGTTTGAATGGTTCACTGTAACATACAGTAAGCACTGGTGTGTTCTGAGCGTTATAAAAGAAATATACCACATCCAATAAGTTTAATGTCCATTTCATAAAACTTTGTGACTTTGTGGATGAACCCTCCACTTCTCAAACTGAATGCACATTAGATTTTAACATGTTTTAACATATTTTTATCTAGTTCCAGATATTTGGTTACTATGTGTATTAAGGATGCTGTAGAGAGAAAGTTTCAAGGTACCTTTTAATGTTCCTTTGACTAGTTCAAGGGTCCATGACAACTGAAGCACTGCAGATGGTCGGACTACTGGAGTTCAAGCCTCTCCGTGACCTATTTTGACTAAATTTGAAACCTTAGAATATATTATAAAGGGTAATTTGACATAGCTGTTGTATCCTGATAGCCTACATAATGTGTTTGTTTGCCTAAAATACTAGAATGCACATGTATGTGTTGTCTTGTCAAGCATCCCTCGTACTAAAATGTGAAAGGAAGGAAGATTAACCTCATATAGTTTGACCTGGTCCAGAGAAAAAAAAAAACATTGCCACTGCCAGGCACAAAGCATGGTTAGAATGAAAATATTGTTTTATATGAGTTTAAAATTTCGGTTTAATTGGCAACATAAAGATTGAGTGATTGAGAGATTGAGGGTGAAAATCCAATGACTCACCCACCACCTCCACCATCCCCTCTGTACATTACAACAGTTCTTTATGGTTTAGGAAAAAAGATTGTGATGAAAATCAATAGTGAACATTTCCGTGACATGCGGGACACTTTTAGTGTAAATGTTTTACGTCCACCTATGGCATGTACCGTGTATAACAGTGTTAGAACGTACAGCGTCCACCTAGCATGTACAGTGTATAACAGTGTTAGAACGTACAGCGTCCACCTAGCATGTACAGTGTATAACAGTGTTAGAACGTACAGTAATAACACAACATTTTGTATGACTTTTTATAGATTTCTTGACATAGCCTAATACATACTACTACTATTACTTACTCTTTCATAATAAAAAAAATCATGACATTCAATACTATGAGTATATTGTGAGTGCAGTATGAAGAAAGTATGAATGGAGTGAAGGAACTTCTCAGTTGTGGTCCAGAAACTCTGCACTCATCTGGGGATGGGGATTTCTTTTTCTTAAGGAGCAATAATAGACACTGAGACACAAGGTAAAGCCATTTGTGCTGAGAACTGTAGCTTACAAGCAAAGGACGGGCAGTGTTTTGTTAACATAATTTAGTATCTAAACTGCGCCCTTAGGTCCACTGCATGCAGCTGCATTGCAATCCAGCTGACACAAAGTGTGTAACAAATGACATGTGTGATACAATATTAGGGCTGCAACCCTTGGTGAAAGAAGGCCGGTGTGCTCAACTTCTCCTACAGCTGATTGGCTGATATTAAGTGCTGTGGGTTTTTGCCAGGCAAAAATCTCCCAAGTGACATGACAGACAAAATAAGTTGTAATGTTTTGTGATGTTCAGTTTATTCCAACTCTACGGACAGCAGGTCAAACAAGCTATGCAACTTCTGTATCTCTGGCATAATAATGGTGGGCGACCGCACTTCTTTACTTACTAAACACACACAGTGCTTGGAAGGGTGTGTTTGATTTAATGTTCTTGTATTTGATTTTTTGATGACCAAACCACACAAATGATGTCATCTGCACCGGTCAATTCCAAACATTTTTGTGGTTGGCTGACAAATTACCAGCAAAGTGGTAGGCCTATGGTTTTGAAAGTTTTGTCAACATTCACAAACGATTCTGTGCAATTACACAATTTAAATAAATGCAATGTGTGTGTTCAGGGATGCATGCAGCTGAGGGCGGGAGGAGATAATATTATTATAATTATTATTATATTATTATGAAGGTTGTGGTAGTAGTACCGGATAGAACTTCAATCTGCTTTCACCCTGGGCTGCATTATTTTTATTGTTTTATCTACACAATGTCAAATTCAAAACCCATCTGTGTGGAGAAGATGGAACCAGCTAGACGTTCTCAGAGATTTATGAGAACTAACAACAGCACTACAACACCAAGCCTACCACACTCACACGTCTTCTCTGACAGCTTACCAACTCTAAAACTAACACTGCCATCGTTGTCATGAGCTAACACCATTCAGCTTCAGCACAAATTCATATGCTTCATATGTGTATGAAAAAATCTATCAATGCTAAGTGACATAAACATAAAGAATTGAATACACGTTTAACACTGTATGGTGTGTGTGTGTGTGTGTGTGTGTGTGTGTGTGTGTGTGTGTGTGTGTGTGTGTGTGTGTGTCACGTGATCTTTTTCCCAAGCAGCAGAGTAGTGGGGGAGGACCATTGATAGGACAGGGCTACCTCATTTGCATATTGGGCGCGTGTTCTACACATGCTGCGATGTTCACCAATCAGGACGACACATGCAACAAACCACGCCCGCGCGGCAGCTCGTGTCGCGCGCCTGGAGCAGACAAAAGTTGTTAGTCTCTCATTGCCTTTTACAGCAGACTTTACAATCGCGGGTTGTTTTTTTTTTTGTAGTATTTAGTTAAATTTAAGCAGGGTTACCTTTGTAGTGGATGTTAGCGTCCTCAAAAACTGGATTGACGCCTTTAAAGCAGCTGCCGAGGTCACCAGCTGAAGCCACACTACTAGCTAAGGTTACCGTGGAAAATATAGTGTTGGGCACCCTGTGGGGTTTAAAGTTTGGCTAACAGTAGCATCACTTGCAGGTAGTTTGCTCCATATCTCAACATATAAGTTTGGTCACAATGGCAGCTGTCTGCCAGCCACGACGTGCCTTGGTGGAAATACCTGCTCCACAGCCCAAAATTGCAAGTAAGTCTGAAATATGACAGTTTTTAATTTAGGCTGCGAACTTAGTTCTTTGTGCAGGACGCGCCACTTTACTTTGCTATCATGCTAATGTTATCACAAGCGCGCGCCAACATGTTGTTAACAATCATTTTAACGTGGACCACTGCGTCACCTTTTAAACAATTCTGGTAAAACATTTCAAATTAAAAACACGAGCCGCTGTCACCCAGTTTTAATTTAACGTTACGTTTTTTTTTACAGCTCGAATGAGAAGGTCCTATCTAGAAATTCTAAGTGCACGTTTGGCTCCATCTCCATTTCCAAGATGGAGAAACTCAACTTCAAACACAAAACGTGTGCACTCATGTAAGTACAAATCAAAACCACTATCTATCTAACGTTACCTGCAAAACCAATGTGTGGTTGGTTTGTGAGCTGACTTTATATGAAGCACAATGGAAAAAAGATAACTTGTTAACGTTATAACGGAAATTGTGTTTTAGTGTGAAGTGCAAAGACTGGTGGTTTTCAGGGTTTTTTAAGTTTCCCTTGCCATTCAACGTTGGGGATTCTGACATCTAGCAGTGAAATTAAAATACTGTTCAGACCGTAAAGCTGTTCTTTAATCTGACCATTAAAAACATTTCGGAAGTAAATGCCACTACTTGCCAACTGATGACTAGTCCCAATTACGTTAATTACTGAAAATGCAACTCACCCAGTGATTGTTTGCCACAGCCCTTGTTCGCTCTGGTTTATTATTGTCTTAATTGTATCCCTTTGTTTTGCAGTGGACTTGTCCATTGGTGGGGTGTGGACTGGGATGATAGAGGAGCAGCAGCAGTGTGAGAAGATGGACGAGCACCATACCCCTCTCTCCAAACAGCAGCTTGTACAGCTAATCAGATCCCTCATCTTAGTTGAACAGGTATCCACCCTGGCCATTTCACTTCACTGTATTCATAAGATAAAGTTTTCAGCCAAAGAAGAATTTTAGCAGCCAAGATGTAAAATAAAATGTAATACAATGTAATCTGAAAAATAATGTATTGCATTGCATCCTAGAGCCAAGAGCCCAGGATCCTAGCATCCGACTTGAAGTATCTCCAGGAAGACCTGCAGCTGAAGAAAGCAAATGTTTACAGGTCCATACCCTATTCACGGCTTGGCTCCAACAGGGATGCTCACTGCTACAGAAAGGCATATCCTCACCTGGTGGCCTTCAAAGTGAGTATCATTAGTGTTAAGCCATGTTTGTATAAATGATGACTTAGGGAAACCTGCAGATTTATTTTACTGGTAAACTGTCCAATTCTCATTTGCAGGAAAGTAATGTATTTTATTTTAGATTTGTAGTCATTGGCTTTTCATCATTTTCATCTTTAAGCACATCGCTGCTATTGTTTTCTCATTGAGCTGTTAGTCTTCATAAAGTGAATTTTTTGGTCACTGATATATTAAAAACTGCAACTCCAAATGTTACCTGGCTCTGTAAGCTGGGTGTTTCATTGTGTCATTCTAAGCCGTTATCTCCTTATCCTCCCCCTCAGGTTTCGTGTCAGGAGTGGGGCCAAGTTCTTCTGAGGAACAAAGAGTGGGACGCTGTGTTGGAGCACACATTGATGGCATGGCGCTACACCAGCGAGTTGCCACAGTGGGATACAACAAACCATAACGCTCTGCGAGAACAGTGTTACAGCATTTTGGCAGCCCACAGCCTCACTGCTCTCCAGCACTACCACCCTGGACCAGACAGAGGACGCGAGCTGCTCAGAAGGTAACACTTTAGTTTGTAGAGGCTTATGAACAGTCCACATACAGATCTTAAACAGTACGTTGATAGTGTGCCAATATTCACACTAATGATATATCCTTTATAATCGGATTAAGGGAAAACTCAACAAGGAAATTATCATGTTAACAGCTCAGCTTGGTTGCTTAACCCAACCTTTCTCAACCGGGGTGCTGCAGCCCTCTGGGGTGCCATCTGGCTTTGTCAGGGGTGGCGTAGACATATAGAGCATTTAGGCAGAGCGGGAGGCAAGGCAATTTTATTCATATAGCACATTTCAGCAACAGGGCAATTCAAAGTGCTTTACATAAAACATTAAAAGCAATTAAAAACAAATGATAATAAAAAAAAAAAGTAAAATCAGATAAAATATGAGAATAAAATTTGTAGTGCAGTATAAGAAATTAAGAGGCAACATCAAAAAGATAGGTCTTCAGCCTTGATTTAAAAGAACAGTTGCGGCGGACCTGCAGCTTTCTGGAACGTTGTTCCAGATGTGCGGAGCATAACAATTGAACACTGATTCCCCTTGCTTAGTTTTGACTCTGGGGACAGAGAGCAGACCTGTCCCAGATGACCTTAGATGTCTGGGAGGTTTGTAGTGCATTAACAGATCAGAAATGTATTTTGGCCCTAAACCATTTAGTGATTTAGGGTGATGCGTGAGCTGGGAGGATTTTGGATGAAGCGCAGAGCAGCTTTCTTAAAAGTTGAAACGTCCCCTTATCTCCAGTTTCGCTCCGGTCCCACTCACACCACGAGTTCGAAGCATGCCCGAGTACGTCTCTGCGTTACTGCAGCACAAGCAGTAGCCTACATGCAGATGAACGGCGCCCGCTCTCCCAAGTGCGCGTTATCCAGTGGACCTTTTGCTGGCAGAGCTCTGGGCACTGCCTTTTTTTTTCTATTTGGAGTGAGCAATGTGCGTGGAGTTGGAAAGAAAAGCTCTATGAACAACAAGCAGAAATTCTCACTACTGCTCGCATGCTCTGGTCAAAATGCATTTTAAAAAAAAAAAAAAAAAAAAAAAAAACTACAGGTACAATTTATAAAACAAAAGATCATCAGCCACCTCATATTTGTCTCGCATGACCCTTTCCTCATCAACGTCAGGGTCAGCAAATGAGGGCTACGTCACCATGCGGTACGAACATAACATACAGTGTTTTTCAGTACAGCGGCCTCTCCACGACTGACGGAGCAGAGGCGGGCTTGTTTACTTCATAGGCGCTCAATCCTACAACAACCTACGAGTTGAAACGCAAAATGACATCCATTGCTTTTTTTTGAGAAAAACATACCTGGGTTGAGAATGATGACTTGTTATGAAAGTTATAAAAGTAACGTAGCTCCTTTGGGGAATTGCTCACTGTGTAGCCTACTGTGTGTTGAGAGAGAGAGAGAGGATATGATAGTAAATTTGTAAATGTACAGTGTAGGTTTCACTGTTAAGCAGGAGAGGAAAACCTGTAATTGTACTCGGTCAGTTATTGTTATAGAAAACACCTGAAGGAGCATTCTCAGAGAGAGATCTGTTTTTATTTAATATTTGATAACAGGCCTATTTATTTAAGAGAATGTTTTACAGCTGTATATTTTCAAACGGGGTAGGAAACGGTCTGCCTTTTATTTGATCAAAAGTGCTTGTAACATCTCATGTGGCTTTGACATACATATGAACACTTAGCCCACTTGGTATTCATATAATGTTTATCTCGCCATTCAGCCTAAAAATACCGAGATATGATTTTTGGTCCATATCGCCCAGCCCTACTAACAGATGGCTTTTCTGTTTCTCTGTCTCTAGGTTGAATATGGCTCAGTTGCACAGTCAGTCAATTGGGCCATGTATTCAGGAGTTGCAGAGGATTATGGGATGTGCTGATGACTCCTCCATGGACACAAAATGACACAAGAAACACTATCTGACCAGCTGGCTACACCCCAGTAAAAAGTGTGCTTCATAGATGACCTAAATTATGTATATGTGTAACAGGGCCATAAACATTTTACATGGTAGTGTTTGTTTGGAAAAACCACTATAGTATTCTTCCAAAGGGCTTGGTAGCAACTTAAAATCTGCCAGATAATGCAGGTTTGAAAATGTAATAAACTACCTCCTAAATGGTTAAAAATGCAATAAAACCTCTTATTTAATCACATTGCATTTTTATACCAATTGGAAAGTATTGTTAGGAATGTAACATTAGTTGCATGGCAGACATGTATTGGTTAATGTAACGTTATGTCCATATGTTAACTAACCGTGACAAAAAACATGTTTTCTTTAGAGGAACATTCACATTCTGAGAAATGTTGCGTTTGGTTGGTGCTGGCAGCGATCTCATAAAAATATTTGTATATTTTTAGAACTTTGTATGGAATGACTTGAATTGACCTATGAAATGGCCTTGTTGCCATAATGGTGTGTGTGTGTATTTATGTCCTTGTTACTGTTGACAATACTTGAAACTGTGGTCTTTGCTGTCTTTGACCATAGTTATGTATTATATGTATGTCTTGTTTATAGAGAATTGTTGGTGTCACTGATTGCACTGGTGTCATTTGTCCTGAAAACTTGAAAATGTTTTGATAAAATAGATTTTCCTAATTACAATAAAGGCATTACTATGTACTATTGAAAAGCTTGTTCATCTTTAGTGTTTTGGCCTCAATAACAATACATACATGCATTGCTATAATCTTCAGGTACTTGAAGTAAGCAGTTGGTGCTGCGTGGTTTCTAGTTGGTAGGTCTAGGTCGTAGTAGAATTGCAATAAATAGCCATGCTTTTCCCCCCCTCAACATTGCAAATCTGTATGCTCACAGTATAGTTTTGTAGTTAGGCTAGTGTTCATCTGAAATTCATTTGTAGGCTGTGTACCTTGATTAGTAGGCTGGGATAGCTGATTTGTAGACTGTGGCATTAAAGCACCCTGATTGGATCCTGCTGCCTCTTAAAGATGGGTCATTTAGTAGATAATAGGATTAATGGATCAATCATTTGTCCACTCTGGCAGTGTGAGAGTCCTGCTGCTTAAGTTACCATTGTATACCACTAGGTGGAGCTCACATTGCACCATTTTCCAACATCCAGTGTCACTGTCATCAGTCTGGATTGTGACTTCAATTGAAAAGCAATGTTAATACCACTTAAGAAACAGCTGTTGCCATGGCACTCTGTAGAGTGAATATTAAATATTTTTTAAATGCTATTTAGGGTTCAAGATAATGAATTGGGGACTGAAAGGGTGAAAAGCTGTTGGCTAACATGCAGACTTCTTGCTGTGCAATTTCTATGTCAGGAATAAAGAATTATAGTAATATTACTTTATTACGCATTAAGGGATATCTATAGTGACATTGTTGTCCTTTGGGGATTTTGATCTCCTATGATATCTACAATTTTGTATAGGAATACAATGTACCTTTATTTGGTTGTGTTGTTAAAAAATCAGGATTAATACAATTAGTTGTCTCCAAGGTATTGCAGAGAGAGTGGAACATAGTACTGTTACAGCCATGACAACTCAATATATATAAATGTGGCCAACCCACTTACATAACTGTGTAGTGTTAATTTGTAATGTGTAAGTTGAAGATTAATTTGGTTGGGCTGGTGGTGGTTCAGACTCCCACAATATTTTTTTCTTGAGACAGAGAGAAACTGTCTTGCTCTGTTTTTGCCTCTAATTACAAAACAAAATAATAATTGTGGAGTGGCTGATAGTACAACATTGTGTTTGTCAATGTCATCACAACAAATTCGCTATTATCATAGCTTGCTCATAGAGAAAACATTGTAGCAACATCATAGAAATGTGCATGTTCCAAACAGTGAAGACAAGGTAGTATTTGAGCATTTGAAAAAAACTTTTTCAAACACCTTAGTGAGCCTAATTAAACAAGTGAACTGAGAGTATATATTGTCCTCCTTAACTTGGGAACCTGTGATTTGCTACCTTTCCTTCACCTTTTGGAAAATGCCTATTGGAGTTTGGGTTTAGCACTCCACCAAAAATCTCCATTGTTGAAGCGCAACCACAGATATGTTTTTCAACTCATCATAGAAACATGTTGACAATTACCACTGTAAATCCCTAAAAATGTAACTTTTTAAGGTCAATTGTTTAGTAGCAGAACTAGAAGCTACAGTATTTCACATATGGCGTAAACACATGGCCTGGTTTCCACCTGAGATTACACCTCTAAGAAAATGTTTTTCAAAGATTCTCTGGGCTAGTTTAGAGGCTACCAAGACATCCTTAGCAAAAATCAGAATCTAATGTACAACGAGGAATGTTTAGTAGTAAGCACTTTAGCTTACTGATCTTGGCACTGTAGATGAAACAACCCTTCAAAGAGGTCCAAGGCACACTGAAGTAGTGTAGAAGTTAAAATGCTATTATTATGACATGGCTGCAAAGATAAAAAAAAACAAAACAATCAAAGCATTACTGCTCCCCTGTGCCCTGGAATTTTTTTTAAGGTTGCCTTCACTACAGTCCCGTGATCAGAGAGTTACCAGCTACAGAGGCAGATCGCCCTGTTTGATTGCCTCTCCGCATAGCTGTTGCCGTTTCATAGTGCAGTAAATTCTGTAGTTCACATCTACACTATAAATACCCCAAACAGTGCTCCATTCACCTTATCCAAAATCAGCAATAGTTTATGTTCGCAATACATTCTCTCACTAGAAGCTAGCCCATGAGTGAATGTAAGAATGTAATTTAATTTGCTCATAGATAGTGTTGCACTTCTGTATTAATGTTATAATGAACAATATATCTACGCAGCTAACAATAAACTGTGGAGCTTATGCGAGGCTTGGATTGTCAGGGCTTTTTCATGAAGTCATTTTTGTGCTTTAACCTAACCAACCCTTCACTATAGCTGTGTAAGATCAGAGAACTTTCATTTTGGCAATGGTGATACGTAACAGTTTTGGAAGGCACTAGACAAATGATGTCGTCCTGCCGCTAGGGGTGTCAGATAAGAAAACGCTGTGTGATGGAGGACATTTACTTACTACATGTTTTTCTCTTTTAATTTGGAGGATTTGTTGAGTTTGTAACGGCCCACTGACCAGTGGTTCCCAGATTTCAGTTAAAACGTAAATATGACAAGTCACATAGTATCTCCTGACTTAACAAGTTGACAAGAACTACCTGAATGCACTATTAAGATAATTGACTGACATACAGTTTGAATAGAAGATACTGTGGGCTCCAAAAGAAAAAAAACATGTTTCCACCCATTATTTTATAATATTTATATATATATAGTTTTCAGTCATAAAATGTGGACTTTGACAGAGGCAGCACCTGAACTGGAACACGAGGGAGTTCAAGTGTGTTCTAAAAGAGCTGGAAAAAAAAAAAAAATAGAAAATCACAAACTGCAGAAATAGATGAGGCAGGGTGAAAAAAAATGAAAGTAAAAGTAAGTAACAACACTTCCAACTCATCCCAAAATAGCTCCTGCAATGCCCTGGACATCACAGATAGTGTGTTCCTGTAGAATGACTAATTCCCTCTTGGTAGATTGTGAGGCTTACAGTACATTGGTGCTTCTTATTTCATCCCCAGCCATCTAATCTAAGGGGCTGATTTACACCTGGGATGCCAGGTGAGTGTAATTAACGGTAATTAACTAGCTGGGATGATAGAAACCCAGCGCTACTGAGTCCCGAGGAGTCACAGAAGCGACTGAGAGAGAGTGAACACAGTGACTGTACATGACAGTGTTTGTACATGACTTGAATAGTCTTACATAGCTAAATTCCTCTCATAGACATCTGTACTGACATTCAAACATCTGTCGCTGCAGCTTGGGCAAACAGCTGAAAGAAAGTGAAAGAGAGCATTTTGATGCCATGTAACCAGAATTACAATGATAAATCCAAAGTCCTACGCAGGTACCAAGGACACTGATAAGAACAGTATGGGCAAAATTGCTGTCACAGTACTGGAGATGACCTTTACAGTCTTATTTTCTTAAATAGTGTCTTACGACAGTAGGCTCCTTTCACTGAGTAACCAGTGCGTTGGTTCTAATTAGGAGAGCTGTGGGCCAGTTATGCCTGTTATTGTATTTCCCAAATGATCACTTAGATACACTGCATTTACTATAAGTGGTCATAGCTTTTCCATTTGTGGCCTAATAGCCCCCCAAAACAGTTATCACCTTGGAAGAAAATGCCACTGATTGTCAGAAGTACATTGAAATATTTTAGAGTGTTCAATTTGATTGGTGAATGTTCATTTACTGTCTGAAAAGGATCAAATCAGCCGAGAAATGGAATTCACAAGGGATTGTTTTGGAAGTACAACAAAAATAAATGGTTGAAATTTAATTCTGAATAATGGTCCCCTCAAGCATTCATTTGCATTTATTGTGCATTCTAAATCTAAATTAGTTAAAAGACCTTGTTCATATCAGACATTTTGACATGTCATCGAGAAAAGTCACATGCATTTAGACTTTTGCTACTTTTTCAGTTATGCATTTACACAGCTACAGCTCAAAACCAGTTTAGAAATAATATGTAGTGTGTACTGGGATATAGCTAATGTGAACCAGCAGTACTCTACTGAAAGCCAGAGTTTGGAACCAGTAATGCAATGCTTGGGTTGTCAATTGTTAAAGGAATAGTTTGATATTTTGAGAAATATTTGTATTAACATTTGCAATAAAAAAAACAATTTGTGGTAGCGGTGTACTATTTCTTTGCCAGTTTTTGTATAGATAAAAAACAAAACAAAATACTCGGTGACATGTTAATTAGTGAGCATAAGAGATGCTAGCCGGGCTAGCTGTTCCCCCTCTGTTCCCAGTCTTTGTGCTAAGTTAAGCTAATCAACAGCTAGCTCCAGCTGCATTATTAAATAATGAACGCACAGACATGATAGGGGTATCAATCTTTTCATGTAACTTATGGCAGGGAAGCGAATGAGCGTTTTTCTCCAAATGTCAAATTATTCTGTTAATCAAGTCACAGTTACCTAATCATCAATCTAAAATATCTTGACTTTCTACTTCACATTCAAATAATCATTTTCAGATTCCTCCTGGGATTGCATTGTACATTTCAAATTGGAAAATTCCTATGCAAATGTAATCAGAGGCCTCTTTGTCAGCTGCACTTCAAATCTCTCACAATTGGACACTTTATCCACTCCTTTTCTTTTACCAATATGTCAATTTTTATTTCATTGTGGTTTGAGTCTTTGGTCTCAAAATAGTTTTTATGGATACAACCTTCCATTTATACTCGTTTTGTGGATATGTCCAGTGAGAGTGAGCCCAGTATTTTTGGTTAAGAGCAGTTTGGTTTTTTCAGCTACAGAAGAGCAAGGCAATTTGTTTGGTGGCAAAAGTTCAAGAGAAATGATTGAGCTCTATCAAATCCTGAAAACTAGTCCAGTTTGAATCTATATACACAGGGATGTGTAGTTTTTACAAATACATCTGCAGCTGTGTTTTAAATAGTTTTTCTGGTATATCTTTTGTTTTAAGACACTGCACAGTGGAGATAAGCAGACAAGATGGTAGAGAAGAGATGAGGAATTACATGTAACAAAGGTCACAAGTCATATTTGAACCCATGGTCTGACTATTATCCAGGGAGCAATATTCCTCTTCTGCCCAATATAAATTAAGTAAGTTGTTTTTAGCCCCAAACGGGTCATCATGTTACTCTCTCTCTCTCTCTCTCTTCCACCTACCTCATAAAAATCGAGGCTCTGCGGTAACTTGGCTGATATCTAAATTGGATGAACTTTACATGCTCAGCGACTCAGATATTTATGTGACGTGGACACTAAGCACATTAAATGTCTTTGACCACTGACAAAGAGTGAGCATCATTCAGCGGGATGTGTTTCTGAGGGGATAAATGACCACGCCACGGCACTGTCAAAAGTAATTACGTCAAGCGGTTTTGGATGACCTATAAAATGTTTGGCTCCCAAATCTCTCAACTGCAAATGTTTAAAAATGCAGGTTGATTCTGCGTGTCCCTCAGGTCATTGAAAGCAGGTGCTCATGAATAAAGAGCATGTTAAATATGCGTGACGTTATTAATTACAAGCTTGATATTTTTACAAGGTGCTTCTGTATTTTGGCTTTGCTAGTCGGGGCACGGCTGTCAATACATTTCTTCTTTTGCTTGTCTTCGCTCGCTGTCTTCCTCCCTCACCTTCTCTCGTCCAAGGTGGCCGTGGAGGGGGGTGGGGTGGGGGGGGCAAAAGTTTCAAAGCTTTTTTTTTTGGCCCATACAATTATTTTTTTTAATTGTATTTGTTTATTTATATTTTATCCAGTGCTGGTCAGCAAGTAGCATATGTTTTGTGCCCGGAGCCCAAATAATAAGATGAGAATGCAAATGCACCATGGCAGTCACATAAATGAATTAAAGAATTGTTAGTTTTCTGTTGACCTTTATCTCACAAACCAGTAGCAAAGACATTTAGCAAAGTTTCTGCCCCTTCCTCTGCAACCCAATCTTCTACAAACTACAATCAAAATGCATCCTTTTCTTTTGCACAAGTAATTACATTTCGTGGTAAACACAATGCCGGCCGCAAATGTTTATATTGCACTAACTTGGAAAATGGGCAATGGCAGAGTTCAATTTCAATGTAGTGCAGCATTAGGTGGGGTAGCAGAGGTCACCTGAACCATGTGGATTTTAGTCTTAAGCATACATCAATCATTCTTTAGTTGTGGCTGTAGTAACAACATTGAATAATTGTGGTGGCAGTGCATGTTGTAAATGTAAATATAATTGGTTAATAGCCAGTATAATTAGAACAGAAATTACATTTGCTTGGAAGGGATGCACATCTTGCACATCTTATACTTGTTCCTATGGTTTTGGATGTAATGTAATGCCAGGTACAGTAAGATATAAAGACATAATATGTCGGAATGCAGGATAATAATACTGTGTTGTGCAGGTTTTGGCTTGGGAGCAAATGTGACTTTGTTTGTTCTCTGGTGGCACTGCTGTAAATCATCTGGCATCTGACTGTTTAAAGAGGAGGGAGGACAGTGGGGTTGAAGTGCTAGAAAACTCAGCAGCTGGTGGCTGGCCCTTGCAAGTACAGTATGTGATGGTTATTTGGAGCTATGGGTGAGTAGAAAATACCCTGATTATCCCGATTAGGGCCTTGGCATGGGTGACGTCCCATATAGGTTTCTAAAGGCATTTTTTAAATCATGGTTTCAGGTTGATTGCTAACTGCTGACTTTGTTACTCATTCAGAGAGAGAATGAAATCCAAATTTTGGGAAATGAGCTGGAGCCTGGCTGAAGCTGACTTTGTGCATAACTTAATACATCATTTAATTAACATTTAATCACAAAGACGCATGTTGGAACCGCTCAGAACTTATCTTATTGATTTTGTACTACAACGGTGAAGTTGGTTGGTGTTGCCATTGACTTCAATGCTTCAGAGGAAATTACTAGACTTGGCTTTTGAAATTCAACCGCAGAGGTTGGCGATAAATTGGCCTTTTTAAATAAAGCCAAGTCGAGTTTAGTGTTTTGAATGAGAAAAGCTTTATCACAAAATGTTTTTCTCAGACAAACAGTGGGCAGGAATAAAGAACAATACGAGAGAACACATAAAAAACGCATCAGAATTCCTACTGCCATCTACCACTCAATTGCAGTATATTACCCAAAACAATGGTTTAATAGTAGGAGCTGGACAGGTGAATGCCTTCTTGGGTTCCCCTGTGCTCGAAAGGGGGGGGGGGCTGTGTTAGTGTGTGAGTGAAAGGCAACAGAGATGGACAGTATAATGGTGGATAGTGGGGTCTTAAAATGACAGGCGAGCCGCTGACCAGCCCCAAGGGGCAGCATCCCAGGGTCATGTGTCAATATCACAGTCTGATTTGGTGGCAGACTCCGAAACAGCTGAGCAGCGGGGACAGCGATGCTGTTTTCATGGCTGAGTGGAAAGCACTCGCGGCCAGCTACTGTCCTCACTTTGCCTCTTTCCAAGGGAATAAGCTCCATCCAGGCAGCATCATGCAGGCAGAAGATTCCTCCCACTCACTCGGCTACACAGCCAGATGCTTGGGAAGATCCATTCACCTTATTTTGATAAAGTTTATATTGTGTTATATGAGTGTTCATTTGATTGGGAGCATACAGATAATCAGTGTTTACATGAACTACCTTCTGTTAGAGTTCATTTAACACATTTTAGCAGGTTTTAGCACAGCTATATCAGCTGTGTGAATGAACTAAAATCTGTCCAGTCAATTATTGTCAAGTACAAAGTGATACAAAAGCAAATGAACTAGGTTTGCAAATACAGTCTGCAAACAACACAGTTAGAGATGGAGTTATGCATTTGCTGTCCATCTTTCTCAGTCATGGCGACGGTCCTATTTAAATTTAGATTGTGAGTCACACTGATAGGCGTGAAAGATCTGGAGTGAAAGCTAAATTACTGCCACAGAACCTGAACGCAAAAGTGCTGACGGTGCTGAAAGCAGAACACAAAAGTAGAGAGCTGTTAAGCTATAAAATTACACAGCAACCTAGGTGAAAAGATGATTATGGGCAATTATGCAGCAGCAAATGCCCTCTAAGTGGAGACCTTCTGCGTTTCAGAGGTTGGCTGGAATGGACGCACAAATAGCAATACAGAGGAGCATCTGCTGTGTTTGTTAATGACAACTGTCATATCTCACATGAATACAATTACATGTGAATGGTTCTTCTGTATAATTAAAACAATAGATTGTGTATCATTTAGAGCTAACTCACTCCTGCATGATTGTCATCATAATCCTCTCACTGCTCAACATCTCTGTGCTTTCAGTCAAAGGTTTGACATCCCTAAACACCATTGATGGAATGTAACTAGTTACTCAAGTACTCAGTACACTACTTGTATGTAACATTTCAATTTTACCGTGCTCCACTACATCTCAGTGAAATTGATGCCACGAAATATGATGCATTGTTATAGCATAAGCTATCCAACAATAAACAGTATAAAATAGTTCAAATTAAGTTTAAGTTTAAAATCTCAGCTACAATGTTAAGATATTGTTAACATGTTGTGGAAATGAAATAATAGAATGTATAATAATATAATACTTAGGGTTTGTCTGTACAGCAAAATAAAGATGTAAAAGAACCAAGTAAAAGTATGTATGTAATTAAAGATGAGAGTTTAAAATAAAATATAATAAAACAATTATAAATAAATTGATAAATGTTGAATGCACAGTGTGTAACATCTTAGATGCAGTACCTTTTTCTGGTAATGGATTTTTTTTTTTTTTAAGGCGAGGTGATACTTTTATTTAGGATCCAAATCTATTTTCCATCACTGGTAAACACTTAGAGTTCTTCCTCCTTGTTCTCATCCAGACCACATGTTAGATCACCATTCCAACATTTATAGAGCATCTTTGAAATACAGTATCTCCTCAACTTTACTTTCTTCTTGGATGCTCAGCCAAAATATTCAAAGTGACTTCAATCATATCCACAAGAAACACGAGAAACTTGGAACTGGCCACCCGCTAAACTAAGACATAAAACAACTTAACTTCAATCATACCATAATCTCCTTAAAGACCACCACATCCATGCTTTTGATTGAGGTTGTTGCAGATATTTTGCTGTGTTAACATATTGCTTTTTAGTGCGCAGTATCGCTCACGCTCATTTGTGGGTGGTTTATATCATTTCTCAAGAATTATAGACTTGCATGAGAGGCACACGTATGAAATTTGGATCAAGGTGTCAGTCTGATTTTGATCTTATATGAAATGTGCTATAATTAAGGTTAAGTGTTTGTTTTTAGAGCTGCCATTCCTAAATTTTGATTTGATATTATCAGAAACAGCAACTGACTGTACTGGTAGGAATTAATAACTATATATTATTTATTATTTAAACATATTACAGGCATTTAGAGTCATATTTAAAGTCATACGTAACAGACAGAAGGTTTGATTCTATTTTTAGTATGGGCAGATCAAAACAAAAACACACTGAAAAAAAGCAACTAAAACTTAACAAAGAACCCTTTTTTTTCAGTACCAGCGGTTATAAAAAAATATATGTATGAACGGCATTTTCCCATAGGAATATCATTTTAAACCTATCTGTCTTGCTATTACAGATATTTTTGGATGAAATGTTATGGAGAAGAATTATTTCTTTGATCAGCATCCTCTCTACTCACTTTGAGAATTCATCTCAACTATTACTTCAGAGAGGCCACACAAACTTTTATCACATAAAAAAGCATGAACATCTCACTGTTTTTCCGCTCCCAGCTACACCTTTTGTGTTTTCAAACGGATTGTGTGTTTCAGCCCTCCCTGCACGCCAGTCTTCCTTCCCAGACAGGAAGTCATTACAGGGGCTCTCACCCCATCACAGATGGCCATTTAACACATCGCTGGCAACTGCAAATGAACCAGGAGTAGCAGCCGCTTGACTAGACCCGGCCGACTTTGCACAAATGTTTATCTCTCACTCACCTGCTGTGCTGGGATGGGAGATGCACTTCAACCTTGGCTCGATTTTTACTTTATTTATTTATTTCTATTTGTTTGTCACAGGGAGCAGACACTTTAAATTCTGTCTAAAGTTGGTTGTGCATTTGCAACGGGATGTTTTTCACTACCTTTTATTTCCTGATACCTTGCTGAACAAACAACATTTAGCATGGTTTCCAAGAAACCGATGTAGCTTGGATGAGAACTTTTCCTTTGCTAATCTTCTGTTTTGGATTTTCTTTTTAGGAGCAGGAAAAAGAGCTGATGCACGACGGGCATTTTTCTTCAATCCGCTTTTGCTGCCCCATCGAAATTTGTAATAGCCATATTCGCTTTGTGGAGCTGCCTTAGCCTTTGGTGTGTTTGGAGTTCCATTGGTGATAAAACAGATAAAGCCAACTTGACAAGCTAAAAATGAGAAAGCAATTGTGGCTGACACCCTGGAGACAGCTGTCCTCTCTTCAGCCTTTTCCTTCCTCTCTCTCGCTATGTTCTGTTTGCTCTTGTTCTCGGGAAATGCTTTGCTTGTTATTTACTATCTCTACTGAGTAAAATATTAATGAAGATACCTCTTGAGGATGTTTGCAAGTGCTGAGTGATACGACTGTAGCCAGGCTATTAAGGAGGAAAGCCTAAGCACTGAGGAAGGTAAACACAAGGCCTATTCATTAGTCCCTTCCTATTATTCGTCCACTTTGGATTCAATACAGAATATGCACTTCCCCTGTCTGGTACAGGATGTTGTTGACGTAGGTATTGTGACTACCTACAATATGAGTGTTGGAAAGGTTTAATTATTGTGTCTGTTTCCGTGCATGTGTTAAACTTTGTGTGCATAAGGGAACAGCAGAATGAACGGACCTCGCGTGTGAAAGAATTCACATGAGAGAGGGGAAAGTGGGGGGGTTGATAGAGCAGTGCTGGCAAGGCTGGGTGTCTAAATCACGGCTTGGAATGGACCCTCAAAGCCACAGATGGAGGACGGCGCCCACAGGAAAAGGATAAACTGTCTGATAAGCGCACGGTGAGGTACAGGGCTTCTGCTGGCAGACAGGCTCTTCAGAGAGGGGGGGGGTGGGGGGAGGGGGAGAGAAGGTGGGGTAGATAGAAAAGCAAAACGAGTCAAGAGGGGACAGGCAACAGATGAATCCCCATCTGTGTTCAGAGGCAAGCAGGGATAGCAGAGAGAGAACAAGCCAAACAAACACTGAGGTGCGGCTTTGGTCCCATACCTCTTGTGCGTTTACCTCTCCGAAGGAACACTTAAGTTTATTTTGATATTTCCCCTTTTGACAGAAGAAGGGGCAACATGCACTTCTGTAATAAGAAACTGGGATGAGTAGCATCAATATGCTCCTTCAGAAATGGAGACCAGTGCAGCAGCTATAGTAGTACCAGCAGCACAGTGTTTATTTAATCCAAAAAAAATGAAAAACAAGCAAATTGCACGATTGACTGAAATGTCCTGTAAAACTAATGACTATAACTATTATGTATGCGTGAAGATTGGCTGACATGTGAACGGAATGCTAAAATCTGAGAGACTACATCAGACTGATGATCTGCCGCCATGGGCTGCCAATCACAAACTGTGGTCATTCACTCATGGATGCACATCCTGCATTGGCTAACCTTTGGCCAGTGTATAAGCCAGAGGCAGGCATTCCAGATGAGGGGATATAAGCGATTGAAAAGTTTTTATTCAAATGCTTAACACGACCTAGGTTTTCCTCACCTTTTGCTGTCGTGCAAATACAAAATTCACGTACGCACACTCTCGCGATACTCATACTTTTAGAGCTTTAGGATGATGTGTTTTTATTGCCTAACATTTTAACATGATGTGAAGTCCACCTACTGCAGTGCAGGCGACAGTGTGTGATATGTATATGTTCAGCAGAGACTCACTGTTGCCCTCCACTCAATATGCAGGGTGTATAAATTGTGTCCTTAAGAAAAGGTAATAACATCTCTTCAGTAATACAAAGGGATCTTTAAATGAATCCAAATACAAATAGCTCCCAGATTGACAGAGCCCTATCTGTTATTCCCACAGCCTGTTTTTGGTTAAGTGGCTTTTCCATCTAAGTCCAAGCTGCATGGAGTTGGCTTTTGAAAGATGGTGCGTATGTGAGTGTCTGTTTGTAATATAGAGTGAATTATAGAGCCATCTATTGTTGCTGCATGCGATAAAGGGACCTTAAAGTGTTATTGCCTTCCTGAAGATAAGCATGAAAGAGACAATATAATAAAAGAAATACCCAAAGCTGTTACCTACACACAAATTACAAGTCAATATTTATTAGTTTTTTTGTCGTAACTTTTTTGCTCAGTATTTACCAAACATGTATTGGGATCACTTCATATAGAACTAAACAATGGTAATAAAGAAAAGGCATTTTTTTGTATACCATGTAAAATTCAATAGAAATTGTATTGATTATTTTATGGCGGACAATACACAAAATAACACATAGAGCAAGTGTGGACTTAAAGAGAGACGTAACTGAAGGTACTAACTCTGCTTTTTAGCTTTACTATGTTTTATTGCCTTCTTTTTGTACTTGTCTTTATGTATTTTTCTACTACTCTCAATACAACTTGCTGACCATGATGGACATGCGTGTGCTTCCATTTGTACATCATCAAATCTCGTCTTCGTTCCAGGTAAAAGCACATAAATAAGAGAGTCAGTTAGGATAAAAGCTTGATTTATCAATTAATCGTAGCCCAATAGACCGCTGGCTATCAGCTGTGAACCATCTCTACCAGGAAACTCTTCCTGTGGGTGTGTAATTGTTGTTGATCCTCTCATGCATTTTCACTTCACTGAGTTACTTACGTACAACTTAAGAAAGTAACTGCTTAATATTCAGGGCAAGTAACTGCCTCCATAGTGGTGACATACCATATCAAACGCACTCACAAGCAACTGAATAAGAAAAAACATCTTCATCAATCCTCTACTTGTAACTCCTATAATATCTTCCAAAATACCAAATTTAGGTTAAATGTCTAGCTGGCTGGTGTGACCGCTAGGCTAACAGTGGGGGTAAACATCTTGGAATAATGACTCCAAGTCAACATAATGGAAGATCGAAAAGGTCCTGTAAAATCCAGACAGAAAACAAACATTGAAAATCGCAAAACCAAATCTGTAGTAAAAAAAACAACTAGGGATCATTATAATGCAATGGGTCATTATTGGGGAATTTATATATCATTGCATATCATAGCTTTGAATAGACAGTGGTGGAAGAAGTATGCAGATCCTTTACTTAAGTAAAAGTACTAATACCACAGTGTAAAAAATACTCTTGTTACAAGTAAAAGTCCTGCATTGAAAATGTTACTAAAGTGAAAGTATGTAAGTATTGTCAGGAAAATGTACTTAAAGTATTAAAAGTAAAAGTACGCAATGCAGAAAAATCCTCACATTTTAGAAACTAGAAATTATCCAAACTTTTCTGTCAATCAACTAAGTGTTTAATGGTCTAATCATTTCAGCTGTACTTGTAGGTCTATATATTGTTGGGTAGTTTAATTTATAGTAAACATGTGTTTTGTGTGCAAAAAAATTGTAATGTAATGTAGTGGAAAATGTATATCTGAAATGAAGTAGAATGTAGTAAATGTAGAGTAGAAGTAGAAAGTGGCATGAAAAGAAAAGCCTCAAGTAAAGTACGAGTACCTCAATGTTGTACTTAAGTACAGTATTGAGTAAATGTACTTAGTTACATTCCACCACTGTGAATAGATAGAATAAGGACTAATTAACAGGCAGAAGAGCATAAACTGGAATTCATGAAGGACTGGACTCTTTCTACAGCAACCTAAAAAACATTCAGGAGAGCGCCTGACAGCTAAACCTAGATGACCAATCATGGGGCCCTGCAGCTGAGACAGCAGCTAAGTCTAAGAGTGTTCCCCTCTGTGTTGCTGACTGCTGAGTTTAACCAACCAGTTGTGAAGGTGCATCCTGAGAAACACTCAGAACTGCTACCTTATTCAGGGTTTTGACATTAGGCACAAATACATATAAGAAGCCACTCCTAATCAGACCTACTTCCTGTGCTGAATGTGTTCCCGACAGGGGTTCTTTGTATGCACTATAACACTGTAGGTACAGTCATAAGGCTATTTGCTGAGTCGCATGTTGACTCTAATAAATGCTCATATCCGTTTTGCTACTGTTGTGGCTCTAGGATAGTGTTTATCATTAGTCAAGCCAAAAGGAATTTAGGTTTAAGTGGTCAAAAGCAAGTGTTGCTAAAACTGAATTAGCCCTCAATACCTATGGGCTCAGACTTTATGTTTAAGCATGAATTCACACTGTTGAGTCTCTATTGTTCTGTCTCAATAGTAGCTAAACGAAGCTTACCACGAGTTCAATCAGGAAGATTGCCTCATTCAAAAATCTGTGCCCTCTCATCAGTACATGCTGCCTCAAGCAAAATGTTCTTCCCACAAACCACAGTTGGACAGCTAGAGATTAGAGTTGTAGGCTGAAGTTGATTCCAAGGTGTAGGATCAGACATGAGTGGTTGTGATCACGCTTTATATTAAAACATTTCATGTTGTATCAGAGGAGGAGTGAATCAGTTAGTCTCTTCTCAACTGTTTGTGTTTTAACATGCACCCAATTACTGTCTACTGGTGAGGAAAACTTGAAGGGGGACAATACCTCCAGAAGCACTTAGCAACCTAGCTAACCTAGCATAGGTCTGTAAAATACACATCAGTTGACAATTTTAGTAATCTGTTGTAGGTACTATAATTTTCACTCAAGCACTTCTTTCACGAGAGTAGCTATGAATACTAGATATTTTCAACTTTTTTTTTGCAATACACTAATGATACGTCCATGCTTTGATGCTGGAGAACAAGTTCTAAGCAAAAAAATAGCCAGCAGTCATTCCTGAATCCCTATCCATACCTGATTCTATGAGCATAAATATTTAAAAAAAGAATGTTTGCAGTTTCTTAGGTTTCACAAAATACCAGCAAGGCATCCATTCCCAGCATTATTGTCATGGGATAAAGGGTTTTCTCCTTTTTTTGCCAGCTGTAAAAATTGATAGCACACACACACACACACACACACACACACACACACACACACACACACGCACACACACGCACACACACACACACACACACACACACACACACGCACACACACGCACACACACACACACACACGCACACACACACACACACACGCACACACACACACGCACACACATGCACACGCACACACACACACACGCACACACATGCACACGCACACACACAGGCACACACACACACACACACACACACACACACACACACACGCACACACACACACACACACACACACGCACACACACACACATGCACACACAAATGCACACACACACAAACAAACAGTGCAACAGTCTGGACACTTATTCCAGCCTCCCTTGGCTGTATTGTATGTCAGAAGATAGGATGTGCAATATTCTTAGACCAAGAAATGAATCCACAGGGATTTCTTTGTGGCTTGTCCAGATAATCCTTTTGGTCAAAGAAAAAGAAAACCCTCTGCTTTCGCTTGAGGCGTCGGGGGGGATTCTCTGAAGAGCCAGTTTTCATTTCAATTGCGGCCTAAAAAACCACCGCCTGTTTACCATGCTCCAATCCAGTTTGGAGATATGGAATGAATGGCTCAGTAGCTCTTGTAGAAAGCACTTCAGGTAAATCGGCAAAAATCTATTCAAGGATAAACTTTCTTATTTTGATTATTGAATTGATACGGATGGATCGAATGGATTAAATTAATTGAAAGGAAAAGAAAGGAAATGACCTTATTTCAAGCATTCCCTTCTGCAATTGACTGTCCAGAGATGAGTAAATAAATATCTATTTTTCATTATTTAAGTCCCCTCGGGCTGTCAGCATCCAAACCACTAATCTAAACTTAAAAAAATATTGTCTGATGTGGTTTGAATGCTGAAGAAAAACTGAAACAATTTCCTTCTCAGACATGTTTTTATATTGGGATAGTTTATGTGTGTGTGTGTGTGTGTGTGTGTGTGTGTGTGTTTATGCTTATGGGCATGCATACAGGCATGTTTGTGTGTGACAAGGCACTGAGTTGCTCTCATTCCTAGAAGCCCCCCAGGCGCTGGGGAGCATCTGCAGCCCTCTCTTTTCCATATGCCCTGTGCCTCTCAGTCTCACTCAATCATTAATTCAGGGTGATTATGAATTAACAAGCCACCATTACTTATTTTTTCCTGTCAGATCAGCTTGATTTTTCATCCCTTTTTCATGATTTCAGTTAGAAAGAGCACTTCTAATTATGTAGGCAAAGCTGTCTCAGGTGGACAGTTTGGCATGATGACTATGCTGATACAGTTGCTGTAGTGATCCAGGATTTTTCAATTAGAAAAATGTGTTACTTAGATTATCCCTTTGAAAATTCTCAGTGTGGGTATAGAAGGAGGTGGAGTTCAATTCTCACAAAAATGTCACCCTAAATTCGAGCTGATTAGGCCACCAAATGTCGTGTACTAGAGCATTTTGTTGATGTCACTTTTTATATGCTACAACCCTGTTTCCCGTACTCGAGTACCCGAGTTGGCTGAACAAGCCTAATAAGGCTGCTTTAAATTTGGGAGAGCTGTGGGTGGAATACATATAATTTTAATCTAGTCAAAAGTTTATTATCCTGATGTATAGTGTGTACCAAAATGCTGCAGAACCACATATAATCTACACTTCGTATGTTCTCATCTCTCCAAAGTTTGTGACACTGGAAGTCCTCCCCAGGTGGCAATGAGAACAGACCTCCCTTGAGCGGGCAGGGGGTTCACTGTGTTGCTCAGAGACACACAACAACCGGACAGATGCTCGCCAACATGGGGGCCTGAGCATAGCATCCTCCAGTTGAAGGGCGGTCTCCTTAATCACCACTACACCCTGCTGCTCTGTTATTTTGGCAAAACAATGTAGAAACAAACAGACAGAGCAAACTTGATTGGATACGTTCTATTGGGAGTGAGATTTACAAGCTTCAAGCTGCTTTTTTGGGGTATCTGACACTAGATCACAGGAAATTGCATGACATCAAAGTGCTCCTGAACAATAAAGTACACCATAACCTTAATTAAAATCATACATTATTAAAAGTCTTCATTAAGTGAAAGTTTGATGCATGAATACTCTCAAACCTTGGTAATCTGGTGCATCATCCAGTAGAGGCAAAAATGTAAATCCCAATGGTCTTCTGCATATTCATTACAAATGAAAAACCCCTCATGTTCTAATATAAATTGAAATCGGATTAATTATTTTTTCATTAACATCAAGTATGTATGCCCCTCCCTTTGGTTCCAGCACATTATATAACATGTTTGGCACAGTTTGCTTCACAAGGGTCCAAATAGAAGATGAGTGACAGCAGTAGTGGCTGGTGATTATTTATTTGGGTGGGGCTACAGGCACTGAGGGCTTTCGGTAACACACAAGCAATAATGTTGTCTGGCTTAGTGCATTAAGCTTCGCTTCCAAAAAGAAGACTGTTGTTGCTTGAATTAAACATTAATTGGAAAAGCAGGCAAAACAGACCTTGGACTTGGGGAAAAGAACGTAATTTAGATTTCACAAGTAGGCCTACATACATGCATTACTTTTTTCATAAACATAATAAAACGGCCTGCTTATAGCATATACAGCAATATTTAAATACGTATTAGTGCATGCATATAAAAAGTGGCAACAGCCTACAGTTTCCAAGAGTGTATGGCTGCAGCCTGTAGACCTCCCGTCTCATGCCGTCCCGTCTCATGCCTGGGCGTGTCCAACGGTAAAGTCAGATGTTCAGAATACGAAATCTACAGTTTGGCCTACCATACAATCTTGCTATATTTTTGTCGCGTTGTCGCCATCTGCTGGACTGGAGCAATGGAGCTGGCAACGGTTATGTATTTTGTCCTACAAAGGCTACCATACTACGGCTCGATGTAAACAGGAAAAAGCTCAAACTCTTCCTCGTATTCACCCTAATAGTAGACCTTATTTAATATTTTGTTAGTTATAACTTGTTAAAACTTATTTATTACCCATTAAAAGTAAGTACCTAATTGATTTGCTCATTTCCAATTTCAAAACTCGCTGACTCTTAATCAAGCTTTTTTGCAGGTGGGGCGACGCACGTGCGGCTTCCACTGGCGAGCTGCTAGCTACTGTCATGACAAGTGTTGACAGAAGGTGACTCCTGCAAAGTGTCGAAATAGCTAGTACAGGCGAAACCATAGACTGTTAATATTAATAATATACAGTCCATGGGCGAAACACGTATGTTTGGTTAATTTCTTTCACCATAAAACTTACAAAGAGCTTCATAAAAGCAGAACTAGATACAAAACAAACCGGAATGGCATGGCGGTGCATGTGCATGAGAAGATGGCGTGGCGGCTCTGTGGTTTCAATGAAGCTCAGCAACAGGTGAGTGTTTTCAGAATTAATTGTTAAATGGCAGCAATAATATATTTTGTTAGTTATATTTTACTGTTGCAGCTAGCTAGCTGTTGGTGCGCACATGTTACGTTACACAGCGTGTCCAAATAGGTTGTTAACCTCGCTCCCATCACCAGTAGGCTACAGTACACAGAGCGAAATACAGTTCTGGCAGGTGTATTGATAGTGCGTCAGAGAAGACACGCTTTCCATTTGCTTTCTTGTTGTCATCGGTGAATTTGCTTTGTAATATTTGTGGCCATGGAATTCCTACTTCTGTGTGCCATATTATTGTGTTGCCATAGCAACCCACCACACGTGGCTTTGTTGTTTTCATTAACACAACCAGTAATGGAAATGTCAGTCAAGCAGTCACTCCCACACCTTTCTTAAAAGAGAAATCAAGTGAAAACACCTGTGCAGGTTTATCATGCGTGTGGTTTTAATTGAGGATGAACTGAAATGTTTGGCTGTAAATGTTGTAGGCATGCCTCTAGAATAGTCCTAAATTTGAGAATATATAATAGCGTACCTCACCTGTCCACTATGTACCCTCAGTGAGTTTGTCTGCTTTTGCACATCGCATAACATTTAACATAACATTTAAAGTGTTCTCTTACCTCAGATGAATTGTATTATATCAACAGAATGTGCTTTACCTTTTGAGTAATGCATGTCGGGTTTGAGGCGTCTTGCTTGCTCAGTTTCTTTTTCAAGGAAAACGCCTCTTGGTTAGGGAGATTTGAAAAGTGTAAAAAGCAATCATTTTTTTAAAGGATTTTTCAGTGTTTATGGCTGTTTTAAATTTAAAAGATGTTCCGCAACTAGGTTGACCTTTACCGAGCTGTAGAACTTGGTAATAAAACTTATTTTTAAAGAGAACATATTTTTAATCAATTCTGTGGATGTGTTGAAATTGGAGCTCATGTGAGAAATAGATGTATTATTTTTCACTAAGTAGCAATAGACTTGTGCCATGTTTGAAATACCACACCATCTGCTGCTCTCTGCACCACAGCTGGCCACATCTGCAGGATTTTCTTCAGCACACGTCCAGCCCCTACAATACCACTGTATCAAGCCTACCTGTTTAAGTGTTGGGGAGTTTTTCCGTATCTTAAGCAAGGACAGAGGGTCTCATATTATGTACAGATTATAAAGCCCCTTGAGGCAAATTTGTGATTTGTGACATTGGGCTATATAAATAAAATTGAGTTGACTTGCCTGCCAGCTCTCAATCTGAAACTTGAGCCGTGCACAATTCACAAAATGGTTTCTGTTTGGAAAGCCTCTATAAAAGATTCTAATAAATGCTGCTTGAGTGTGACAAATAGCAGTTTGATGTTTTTGTAGACAAACAGTACACTGTCCAGCACACACACAGCCTTGGAGAAAGGGGAGAACAAAAAGAAAATCTGCAACCAACATCTGCCGTCGGTCTGTTGGGACAGAGCCAGCCCGCCCTGTGCAGTCCTCCTTTACCAGGTTTTGATGTTATCATAAGGCTCTGTAAAATCAAATTATGTGCATGTTTATGTTGATGGTTATACATTTGGGTAAATGTTTTCCCACAGAGCTCAAGGACACTTCAGCTGTCCAATGTACAGCAAGTGAGACCTTCCACATTGGACTCCAGTTGAGGGACTTTCAAATGTGTCCCAATGGAAGGTATATAACTTTGGAGATTTTGATATTTGTTAAAGTTTTAGAAGAAAAAGACATTGTCATAAGACATAAATTATACTGTTCTTGTTTATCACAGGGAATGAAAATGATGATGTTGCAGGCAAGGAAGCAGAACTCTCTCGCTATGCTGTTTCAGCACTTGACCAGCAGAAGCTACATGCATTTGGTGAGTCCCAAACTTGCTTGATGCTCCCATGGGGCTGTATCAAAGTAAGACTGGATATGTAGAGAGAACCTAATTAAATAGACACAGTATGTGGGAGATGGAGTAGGAGTGATCCATCTCCCAAAGGGCTCAGAATATGAACCCAAAGCAAAGGCTTATTCAATTCTTTGCATCACTGTAGCAGCTCAGGAGTGCTCAAGTGTATTTTGAGGTGGCACTTTTAAACAATGGGCCAACCTGAAAGGATGAGCTACAGGAGTCTGACTCACTGGACAAACTAGAGTGTCCTAGTGTGCTGTAATGAGCTGCAGGGGTTTGTCTTGCTGAGCTAGCAGTAGTTCTCTGACTCAAATGACAAACCACAGGGATCTGGCAGAGACGGCTTCTGAATGCATCGTAATCTTCCACCAATTACTTCTACTCATCAGGTTAGCCAGCTTGCCCAGTGTCCTGTCATCTTTGGTAGTATAAAAACATTGCCACTGATAACCTTGATGTTTCTCAGTGCTTGGCTTCTCTCTCAGACGGACACCGAAGACACGGTGCCCTAACTCAAATTCCTCCTAAAAAAATGAAGCCACAAGATGTATTGACATTTAACTTTAATAAGCCAGTGCCAATGAAGTGTGGGGCACATATCCAGTCTCCATCCATGGCATTTCTTTTTAATTTAAAATGTAAATATAACAGTTATCACACAATAGAAAAGTACTGAGAAGCATTATTATTATTAAGGACAAAGTGCCAGAGGGAAAGACAGCGACAGCAAGGCCAGACAAGGTTATTTAAAATCTTCCACATCATCCAATGTAAAATGTGCCCACACATTTAAACTCTTCTTTCCTTTGCACAGCTCAAGTCCTGCATGAAAGTAAACTAAGAAACTGTGTGTAACCTGGCCTTAAGTCCTTGTTTGAAGAGCTAAACAATACTCAGGAATTGGACAACAGTTAATTCATTGTTCTCTTCTCTGTTTTATTTGTTCTTACAATGTCCACGGACCATACTGGTGTTTTTGCACACTTAAAATACCGTATAACAACACCACATGGTTGAAAAGGTCAGCTGCAGGTTGATGTGGTGTTGGTGACACCTGTTGTTTTGCTGGGGTGCTAACTTAAATCTTTTAAAAATGGACAGCCTATTAATGGGAGATGCTACCCAAGTCACATCATGACATGAATTACAAGGGTTGTTTGCTTATTGTTTGTGTTGTGGGTTTGACTTTGTGACCGTAGCTGCCAGAACTCATATTTTGGATGCCCAGAAAAGACTTTATTGACTTTGTTGTTTTGGTCAGACTATTTTCCAAATGACATTAGAATTCTAGTGTTTCTTCTTTTTGTCATTTAACTGCAAATGACTGGTGAAAAAAGTTGTTGTTATTGTTATTACACTTTAAATAAATCATTTAAATTTAACCATAAGCCTTAGCAATAAACAAGCCTTTCTTTAGTCTTTAATTTTTTATTTATTTTTTGTTGAGATAAAATACTATTTCAGTTGCACTTTTGATTAGAGGACACATCTGCTGTTTTGCACAGTTTATATAAATAAACAGTTCATTTCATTCTGTTAGAAAAAAAATTGTGAGAAAAATGTATCGTGAACTTAAAATCGTAAATCTTATCGAATCGTGAGTTGCGTGTATCGTTACGTCACTAGTTCATTGCTTTCTGGCTTCAACGTTTGGGCCCGTCTGTGTGTGTATTAGATAAGGGTGCTACCTATAATTTGAGCAACATAAAGCTTGTGAGGATTTTTTTTTAGCACCATCCATAGTGGGATTGTAAATAGTAGAATGATAAGTTCCGGGTCAGAAAATAACCCCTTAACTGAAGCTTTTTCAACAGTTGATACATAATCCTTTCATTTGAGGAAAGCAAGCACTCTTTTCATTATTCCCACAGCATGAAATTTGTTTTTAGGAAACATTGTGAGTTTTGTCCCATGGCCAGAATTAACACTGGGAATGCATATAACCATGACTAATCTATGTTGTTAATTTAGGCAGTTTGAAAGACATGACGTTCCCGTGGCAGTTTTGTTGAAGTTATAGAGTTGTGTAATCATACTGCTGTTACAGCCATCTTCGTACATTTTCCCACGTGCTTTCCTTGAGATGAAAAAGCATTGCTGAGTGAGAGCTGCTAACCTTGGTTGTGATGGATTGCTGTTCATTTCAGAGAGCTTATGATAATAGGGGTCATGTATCTGCTGGGCCTTTATTTCCCACCCTCGTACTCCCCAGTTCCCTCCCACAATTCATCTCTGGGGGTTTAATTCACTCTTGCTGGGAGCACGGCCGCATATAGTGTGATTCAGACAAGGAAGACCATTAGAAGCACTGTAATGCCGTTTTTGGCAAGAGAAAGACCCAGGCATTCATTATGCTGGTCTTTCTTTATTTAGGAGCAACTTCATCAGGAAACTCTTGTCATTTAAGAACAAAAAAGCAGGGTATTTTTTTTGTTGTTGATTTTTTTTTTTACAGACTAGTTGCCAGCAGGAGAAAAATAGAGCAACATTTCAAGTCTACCTTCTTCGTCACTGCTGTATCATGATGATAAATGAAGCGACAACCCACAGTTTGCCATTTTCTTTTTCTTTGGCTTGTGCCCCCTTTTGTAAAATGAATTGGGCAGCCTGTTTAACCCTGAATTATGCATTTCATTTTTCGCTCAATAGAATTGCACTCATAAAACACAGCGCTGAAGTGAAGATTTTTAACATGCCAAATGTAGCCAGGCTGTAAGAAAATTGATTGCTAAAACCAAATGGAAGAAAGCAAAAATGTGTGTGTGTGTTATCATGACTTTTCTATGACTGTCAGTGGCTATATATTTTCAAATTTAAGGCCATGACATCTATGTTTATTATCATTTATATCAGAAAGAGTGGCTTTTTGACAGCACTAACACAAAGTATTCTTCTGTTGACATGAAAATAAACTGCTCGTACCAAATGAGCATCTGTATTCCTCTCCCCACACACTCTACTCGCTCTGAGTGCCATCTCCTGAAATTGCTGCTTGCTCATAGCAGCCTTTTTTCTCGTGACGTGATCTGGTAATCCATCTTCAAAGTCCCCCCCCTCTCCTGGTTTAACGTAGGCGGATGTACTGTACCCCGACTATCATATGCATGAAAAATTTGCCATCCCTGCACTTTTTTGCTTCGTATGTTGCAGCGCAGCAGTTGATGGATAGAATGTGTCACTTGGTGCAGTGCTCAGGGCAAGAGGCATGCTTTTGGAGGTTGGAGTTTGTCCCTGAGAGTCAGGGGACTGGAGACTGGAAAGTAAAGGCCAAAGACCTGGACGCTTTGTTCGCTTTAACTACCATTACCTGACAGGGACACAAAATTCACAAGAGACAGATGTGTCTCTAGATTATGTCAGCGGAAGTCCAAGACGCAAACATATATTATTTAAACTCAGCTGCTGCTTTTTTGTTTTGTTTTTAGATTGATTGACTAGTCTTTTAATCCATCAAAGGTCAATAAAACTTCCCAGAACCCAAGGTGACATATTAGAATTGCTTTTTTTGATTTCTGTACTTGAAAATCAATCACCAAATGAAATACATTTTGTGTGGACTAATCTGTCCAGAGCTACATTAATTTGATCAAATCCAGCACTCCTAATTTGATCAAATCCATACTGTAACACCGCATTAAACTGCAGAGCCCTTTTGTTTTGCAAGATGTTCCATTCAGGGATGGACCTGGACTCAGAAGACAGGTCAGATTCAGAGTGTGGCCGTGACTCGCTGTTGTGAGCAGGCAATGGGCAAGGCAGCCTTCAGCACTTACAGGTCCTGATGATATTATTTCAACAGGCTCTCAGTGGTGTGGAGAGTCATTGCAGTGGTTGAGAGATAATGGGCCAGATGTAAGAGCCACCTGGCCAGCGCCAGACCTCCGTATGCTGCCATTGATAGAGGCAGTCATGCAGAGCGGAGGTTCTGCTGTCTGCTGCTCGCTGTTTCTCCGACACAAGGCTTATTGCAGCTCATTTAGAAGGGCAACTGTGCTCATCACCGTTACATTCTTTAGCAACTTCTTTTGTGTGGTATCTGAGCAGGCATTTAAACATGATGCTTTTGGTCGTTATGACTTAAAGCCGGTATTAATATTTCTTTTCTTATTATCATGACGTTAACACAGCTTGACCTGTAAAAATAGAGGTTATGGTGCAGAGCTCTGAAAGCACAATTCATCAGTTTGAATCAGCCCGCAGGCAACGTGTGAACGCACTCCAAATTTCTGTCTATACATACCCGAGACGCAGACACTCTGCTATATCTGGTATGTGGAATGAGCAGTGCTTTTTGGCAGTCCGCCCATTTAATTCATTTAACACTGAAGAAAACAGAGCACCTCTGGCAAACAGGGCAGTGGAAAATAGAGCCGTGAATCTTGATTGTGGAGGTAAATGAACAGATAGGTCTGGAGGTGTGTCATCTGTCTGTGAGCAGAGATGCATTAGTGTGGATACACCCCGTCACTTCTGCGTACCCAGTAACCTCACATAGAAAACAACATCAAGTGCATGAAGCAGGTATTTCTTTTTGGATATTTTCTCATCTACTATATCATGAGAATGTGAAGAATGTGTCTGCATATAGAGAAGATATAAACGATAGTGTCCAAAGTTGCACTTCCTTTGACAAAGGCGCAATCAAGTGTAACTCCAGGCAAGCAATAATTTTCTAGACAATGTAAGGAAGCGTGGTATGTATGTATGCTTGTTTAAATATTCATTGCAAAAGGGCAGGAGTGGTGTGTGTGTAGTGTGATTTACAAGAGCAATAAGTTTGTGTCAGCGTAGAGGTCGACTGTACCCCCGAGCAAACTTCCAGAGCTGTGAAATGGAGATGATGCCTCCCACCAGTGATGACCTCTTGAACTGTTCAGCTGTTCTACATATTCTGACCAGTAAGTCAAAGCTTTTACCAAAAGCACACACATTGCACGAGTTTTATATTCATCTCGATGGAAAATAATTATAATTGTATTATTAAAACTGCAAATGCACGATTTATAAATCTCACTCACTAACATGTGTGCACATGCACAGGCCTGATTACCACTTTCACAGCCATATATGGTCATAGACATGTCTTCAATGGACCAAACAGCTGTGTGTGCTGCTCCAGACCGTCAGTAAATGACAAAGAAAAAGTGGCATTATATAGAATAACATTGGTGAGGTCCTTCAACCGTGTCAGAGCAGCCATCTTTCTGCACAGTGATTACACATTCCTGCATTCATTCAATGTGTGTGTAAATGACGTAAACTATCAGCAGCGATGCTGTATCTAAATCGGTATCAAGCATCGAAACGTAATCAGCTGTCATTTAGATTATTCACACACGGTGTCCTGCAAACAAATAACGTTGCTTTCTTATATAACTATGATTGTTTCCTATTCTTAACCATAGCTGTGGTAGATCTGAAAAAGCTTACAGTATGTGGGTCATTTTCGAGGTTTGTAGACTGAAAAGAACAATCACACAGTCGGTAGTTGAACCAGCCTAAAAGAATAACGCTGCAGATTAGATGCGCTCTTTCACCTTATTTTCCTATTTCTACTTCACTATATCAAACTCGGCTTGATCTAGAAAACCGTTTGTACTCGGTCTGAAGTATGCATTTGCATTTGGTGCGCTTGTTCTCATCACATTTTCTTTTATTAATTTATGTATGGGAAACAGTGTATTAAGTAGTTGTAAGAATAATTTCTACGTCTGGCTGCTGGAATCCGTGATATTGCAGTCAATTTTAAATTTAAAACATTTTGCACTTTGCATTAGTACTAGTTGTTGTTGTGCACAGTCCTTACACATATGTAAAGGTTTTTCCAGCTGAAGGTGGAGAGTATGTTCTGTTTATCCAACTCAGCAGGCGTAGACAGGTGCCCACATTAACTCATTAAATAATGATGAAATTGTGACCTGATTCAATATTAATACTATTAATATAAAAAATAAATGCACTTCTTTGAAAGTCTGAAGAGGTATGCACCTTATCGATCTATCTCTAGAAGAAAAAAAGGCTTAAAAGAAAGTCAGATGCCATCAATGCCCTTCTCACCCTTCGCAGCCCTTAAAAGTACTTCAGTCAAGAGAACAAACTGCTCTTCGGAGATGTGCACGGGGAGACATAAACATCAAGGTACATCGGCTCTGCGTGCATCTCCGGCACTCCATCACCCATCACTGTCTGGGCCTTCCCCTCAGTCTTTAAATCTGGAGCGACAGGGTGTCACTGGGAAAACCCATTGAGCACACTGCGGGGCGATGGCTTCATGCCCTTCTCCATCACACCTTTGTTCCATCCTCCTCTCCAAGCCATGACAAGGTAGGGGACGAGTTATCACACCCGTCAGCTTTATGAGTCCCTGTCTGCCTGTGCCGCGGTAATAAAGTCATTGTGCTGCTTCTTCAAAATGGGGTGAGTCAGAGCAAGGCATGGGAAATTGGTCAGCAGAGTGTTGTTCAGGGGCAAAAAAGTACATTCTGCGCCAGTGGCTTCTTTGGATGCATTGTTGGTTTGATTAATAATAGGAGGAGAAAAGCCTCATTCCTCCAGAGCATTTTGCACCTGAGAAATGTCATAAATGCCCTAAATCCCGCAAATTACTTATTTATATTATATAATACTGCATTATCCATAACCTGGCTACATATACACCGCTGTCAATCATATACTATAATCTCCATGTCTCCTCTTCTGCGTTCAAAGTTCATACAGAAAATATTCCGATATGATGGCTTGAAATGCCCACTAACAGGATTCCTTTATTTCAGCAGAGCTCTGGAGATATTTTTTTTGAGAGACATGTTAGACAGAATCTGAACCCGGCGGCCTGCTGTGCACTGTGAGGAGGAGTAATTGTGTGAGCAGTAATTGCACTCTCTGCATCTGCTAGGGAGAATAAGGGCCATCATTGGGTCAGATGCCTGCCGCCTCCGGGAACATTTAGTCAGTCGCAGCACATGTGAATGCTAAGTTCAACATATATGTATGTAAGTATGTAGAGTAGTGATGAGTAAATGTCTTCCATCCAGTGTAGTGTAGAATCCTTTCATACTGAGGATATTGACTAATATGAGATCATATCCACATGATCATATCCATTTTGCAGAATGATTCTTCAAGTTGCCTCTGACAGTGCACACAAGGTATTCAATTGCCATTTTGTGCAAAGCCCACCTCTGCCAGAGGTTCATTGAGAGGGTAGTTTGTCAAAAGCACTGCATTAATTGTTAAACTTGCAGGGGGTGTTGTGCACCTGGAAATGAGGCCATTTGTATTACCTGTCATCTTACTTTTGAGAAAAAACATACATAAACATAAAACTGGCTGAAAATTACTGCACTGCTGGAAGTAATGCTACTGTACATTGTACTGTACATACGCTGTACACTGAGGATCTCTCTCGTGCTAATACAGAAACCGTACTTACTTGTATGATGCCTCTATTTAAGTTACATGCTAATGAAAACATGCAAAATATATTTAGTGAATTGATTTATTTAAATCTTAAACAAAGTGTATATCAATAACTAGTGTAGTGCTGAAACAATAATGCAGTTAATCGATTGACAACTAGGAAAGTAAGGATTTCCAGTTTTGCTCTGTTTTATAGCATTGTGAATGGAATAGGTTTTGAACTATTGATCAGACAAAACAATCCATTTGAAGATGTAACCTTGGTATCTGGGAACAGGTGATGGGCATTTTTACAATTCAGCCGTCATTTTTCACTTTAATTGTTTACTTTAAACAATCAACGGCTAATAGAAATAATTGTTAGGTGCAGCCCTAAACCAATGGATGAAAGTATATTCTTTTAGTCTAACAAGAACAAAAAAGCTTAAATAAGAATATGCCCTAAAACATAATCTCTCTTCTGATGAAACACACTTTAGTCAGTGTGTCTGACAGTTGAAGCTATCTCCCAAAAATAGAAGGCTCAAGTCCATCATGCTGTCAAAGTATCAATCCTGGAGAAGTGCTACTGACAGATTAGGACGCTGCATTTACATAACTGTCACCTTCTGGACCAGAATAATGCAACCAGTTCCTTACTTATTGTGTCTGCATGAGTCTCTAATTTAGGATTACCTTGAGGATTTATGTTATTTACAAATCTTAGTTGAGCATTATAAGAAGCCACAATAATATTTTATTTATATATATATATATATATATATATATATATATATATATATATATATATATATATATATATATATATATATATATATATATATTTATTTATTTATTTATTTATTTATTTATTTATTTATTTATTGTTGGGCAAGTTACTTCCAAAATGTAATACATTATAGATTACTAGTTACTGTCATTTGAGAGTAATTAGTTATATTACAATATTACTGTCTCTGAATTGTAATGCGTTACACTACTTCTGCATTACTTTTGAGTTACTTTCACCAAAATAACAGGGGATGTTTGATTTGGCAGCTAGCTTGTGAATTTCACCACCGGATCAATAAAGTCTCCTCTTTATCCACTTTAATACATCATAGATTATTCATATTTTGTATAATTAATATAAATATGCAAAGTAACTAAATCTATAAAAAAATAGATAAGTAAAACGTATAATAGGCAAGTAGGAGAAAATGAAAATACTCAATTAAAAGTACGGCATTATTGTAAAATGTTTTATAGCACTTCAATAAGAAATTCATGTTTAGTTTAAAACACTCTAAAGGAAATGTTCAATTATAGTGTGATTAAAACTCACTATTAACATTATTTACAGTACTTGATTTACAGCTGATTTGTGAAAAGGTAGCCTACACAACCTTATTTAACAGTAATTTAGTTTTACTGCGAATAGTCACAGGAAGTGCTTTTATTTTGAAGTAGGCTACACGGAAGTTATCTGTTGTGTAGCTACTCTTGCTAGCTTACTGAGAAGCAACCAGGATGCAACATGTCCGTCAGGCTCCAGTTGTATGAAGGTAAATATGGTGCAAAAAGGGAGAGCTTGTAGAATACAATGTGAGAACTTGCAGAACAAAAAATCTGAACTTGTATGTTAAAATTTGCACTTGTAAAAATTTAATTTGCACTTGTAAAAATAAAATTTGCACTTGTAAAAAATATTCACACACGTGATCTGAATTTGAAGTCATACAAAAATAAAAAACATGAGAGCTTGTAAAAAAAATCTGAACTTGTAAGTTGAAATTTGCACTTGTAGAAAATGTTCACACACCTGTATTCTGAATGTGAAGTTACAGAAAAAATATTCACAAATGTGTAGATTGATATTTACATGAACACAATGACAGCTGCAAACTTATAATGCAACATTTACTCGTATACTTTTTTTTTTACTCTGGTTCATTTTCCATCACAACCACAACTCAGTGATTACAACCTCTCGAATCTGTCACTGCAACTTCACATATGTGCTCTCTCACATCACAAAGTGGCCAATCTGCGCATCTCGACTTTCACAACACTCTTGACGATACATTTGGTGCAAAACTAATTTGTACCTGTGGACTTAGGCTGTGGAGCTCTGAGCTAACAGAACGGGAAAAGCAGGGTTTCTATCGCCAGATGAGGGACAACTCTGTCTGGCTTATTTATGTAGCATGGAAACTTGGTGGAATAGCATGCTAGCGTTAGCTAACTAGCAGCCAGCCCACTTCTAAATAAATACCTTTTAATTGTCTAAACATTTTTAACAGTCAAACTAAAACACTGGCGGTGAGCTCCACGGCCTGCAGCCGCAGACGGACCGTCATCAGTGGGTAACAGGTGCCAAGTTTCGCATCCCTGCCGAGAATTGCATCCACTAGGGAAAATAATGATTTTATAAGGCAAAGTACTGTTTAAAAACTAGGCAATAGTAAATCTCTTTGTCATGTTCATCAATAATGATTAGAATTTTAGAAGGTTTAGAGACATCAATGTTTTATCATACTCTGTAGTAGCATTTCCTTGCTACCTAGATGCAATTTTCGGCAGCAATGAATTCTGCAGAAATTATTGTTTCTGCCCAAGCGGGTGCAATTCTTAGCAGGGATGCACAACATCAGCAAAGCAAGCTCTGGTCATGGCCGGGGGATGGGCCGCTGCTACCGGATGTGGGGCTCTCCGTGTCCCGCTGGAGCTCCGACTGCAGGTCGAGGTCGGCAGCGAAGCTTTCTGGCAAAAGCAGTGTTACTACGCTGGTCGATCCCCACTGATGACGGTCCGTCTGCGGCTGCAGGCCGTAGAGCTCACCGCCAGTGTTTTAGTTTGACTGTTAAAAAGTGTTTAGATAATTAAAAGGTATTTATTTAGAAGCGGGCTGGCTGCTAGTTAGCTAACGCTAGCATGCTATTCCACCAAGTTTCCATGCTACATAAATAAGCCAGACAGAGTTGTCCCTCATCTGGCGATAGAAACCCTGCTTTTCCCATAGACTGTATATAAGAAGGCTTTTCCCGTTCTGTTAGCTCAGAGCTCCACAGCCTAAGTCCACAGGTACAAATTAGTTTTGCACCAAATGTATCGTCAAGAGTGTTGTGAAAGTCGAGGTGCGCAGATTGGCCACTTTGTGATGCGAGAGAGCACATATGTGAAGTTGCAGTGACAGATTCGAGAGGTTGTAATCACTGAGTTGTGGTTGTGATGGAAAATGAACCAGAGTAAAAAAAAAAAAGTATACGAGTAAATGTTGCATTATAAGTTTGCAGCTGTCATTGTGTTCATGTAAATATCAATCTACACATTTGTGAATATTTTTTCTGTAACTTCACATTCAGAATACAGGTGTGTGAACATTTTCTACAAGTGCAAATTTCAACTTACAAGTTCAGATTTTTTTTACAAGCTCTCATGTTTTTTTTCTTTGTATGACTTCAAATTCAGATCACGTGTGTGAATATTTTTTACAAATGCAAATTTTATTTTTACAAGTGCAAATTAAATTTTTACAAGTGCAAATTTTAACATACAAGTTCAGATTTTTTGTTCTGCAAGTTCTCACATTGTATTCTACAAGCTCTCCCTTTTTGCACCATATTTACCTTCATACAGTTGTTCACTTTCTTGTTTGTAAAACTGCAACATATTGAACAGTAAATGGTCACAGTAAAAGACAAGCGTTTTTGGTCGTCATTCGAAGCCATTCCACTACAGGCATAGTTACTCTCCACGGCTGATAAAATGCAATGATATTTACGTGTAGCAAGCCTCAACATTAATTCCCGACATGTTTATATCTGTCAGCCGCTGACGTACCGTCACCTGTTGGGACATACATGCTGTCCGTACCGTCTCTGGTTCTGGCTCTGACCACGGGAACAGAAACAGGACAGCTCACTTCAACGCAGCGTAATAACTCCTGAAAATAATATCCATCTCGCAAATGTATTTGTCTCTGCAGTCATCTCAACCATCGAATACAGCGACAGGAAAATAATACGGCTTTTTTTTTTTCCTGTGAAGAAATGTGTCGCGGTGTTGGTGAATTCTTAAAAAAAACAATGCACCACTAAATGTTGCGTTAAAATGCGTTGTAACTCGCGTTACTGAGATTGTAACGAGTATAATATTACCTAAATTTAATTAGTAATGCGTTATATTACTGCGTTACAGCAAAAAGGAATACATTACTGTAATTGCGTTACTTTTGTAACGCGTTACTCCCAACACTGTGTGTATATATATATATATAATATAAAAATTAGGGCTGTCAAACGATTACATTTTCTTAATCACGGTTAATTGTTGAATTTCTATAGTTAATCGCGATTAATTGCATGTTTTATCACATGAATAAAATTGTATTATTTTGCATTTCAGAACAGTTTATTATAACAGTTTATATATATATATATATATATATATATATATTATTATTATTATTATTATTATTATTATTGTTATTATTATTATTTGTGCACAATATTATATATTATTAATATATTTTTTATATTGTTTTTCTTGGTATTGTTGCAGTATTTTATTTCATTTTTTTCTTAATGCTGAATGGATTCCAAATGCCAGTGGCAATACATGCTCTACAAAGGGTGCTAGATTGGAGGAAATTGGAACAGCATCTAACTCAGTGGACCCAGCTGACTCGATCAGTTTGTTCATATCACTCGTGATGAAGTGGGACTGAAAAGCCACGGAAGGTCATTTTATGTTAGTCTGGTTTTGTAATGGCTTTGGTATTTGGAAGTTGTACTTTAAATTGGCGATGGGTGCAGTGTTTCCCTGCTAAAGCATTAACTTGTAGCTTTTATGGAATGTAATGTGACCCTTAATGTGCTGAGTTAGATTTATGAGGTGCAGAGCCAAAGGAATACATTTAATTACTGCAAGATTTCAACGGCATGTGCATTGCGATCTGATTTCCTTCAATAAGTGGATGGAAGCACAATATGTATTTGCATCACATTTTGTCACTCCTTTGACCTCCTTAACTTTCTAAGGCTTCAGCATGCGGGGCACCCTGCAGAGACCGAAAAGATTGATGCAAATTCACCTGTTCACTCTCTGTCCTCTGCTGTTTCTTCTACAGCCTAAGATATTGTACATTAGAGATAACCGGCAACCTGGGTAACTATCCTTTCAAAAGCAGCACTCCGGTGTAGCACTGACGAGTGGAGGTGACTATTGAGGTCAATAGAAATGGCGCGTGGTGCTGGAAATGGTCCATAAAAGCTCTTTCTGACATGACAGGGTAGCCCTGGATTCTTGCCAACAGACACTTTTTTTTACAGTAGAACCCTGCGGTGGCTGTCAAGGCTGAGGTCAATCCACTGTGATTTACTGTAATACAATATCCAAACTGCCATTTCTTTAATGGGAACAATAACCCTGTTAGTAAACAATTTCTTCTGGCAACAAAATGTGAAAATTATATGAAATGAAATGACATGATCAATTTTGTGTCAACTTCTTGACAAAATCTAATCTGGAACTGAAAAAAAAACTGTTAAGCAACTATAGGCTAGTTTTCTTGAACAGCGTCAAAGTCTGTCTTTTACATGTTTGGCATTGTGTTGAAAACGAGGCTACTGTGAGCTGGCATGTCTCCATGCCCCTTCCCTGCACTCCTCCAAGGAGGAGTACAGCACATATGGCCCCCTGGGCAGTATGGATGGGTCGCTGCAATCAAAGTGGGAGGACACGAGCACAAGAAGTATCCCATCTGTCATAATGTCCTCTCTCTCTAAAATGGATTAATAACGGTCGGGGAGAGAACAGTGAGCAGAATAAAAGCATCATAATTGTCTGCTATAGAAGGAGGGAATTATCAGGGTGCATGACAGTTATAGATATGCATTTCTGATTTCGCAAAAATCAGATTTGTAGTGCTCCATTTGGGAGGAAATTATGCAGAGGCTTTTAAAAACATATTTTTGTCCTGCACAGGTCCCGCTGCCCGTCAGTAGACATCCTTGTTTCGGCAGGCAGCGCTTTTTCATTGACGTTAGTATTCACTCAGTCTAATATATGATTTATGTGAGAATAACAACATTTATACACACACTCGCACACCACCAGCCTATATGCTAACCGGAATAATGTAAGTGTTTATTCCACATAGAGCGGGGATGTGAGATCAGCTCACAAGTGGTCATTTAGGAAGCATTTGGAGACACATTCTACTGCCAGGAGTAAACATGCATGCTTAGCGCTGTCCACTTGTGATCAATCACTCAGATAGGATTTTATTACCAGGTCATATTGTATGAATACGGAACAGTTAACAGGCCACAGTGTAAAATTGTTTTGAAAGCTCAATTTACCTTAACATACTTTTATTTTCTTGCAACAGTTTTTCTATTCTTTTACAATACTTCTCTAGCTCCCCAGAGCTTTAGTAATGCAGAAATAATGCTGGCACTGCTACACGGTAAGATGGTATTTTTCTGATGGCCTGATGATGTGTGAAGCCTACACCTGCGAGTGAGGTCAAAGTCATGCTAAGATGTTTTAAATGTAATATTAAGACGGTGATTCTATCGTTGTGTTTATGTGAATAGGCTGCAGTTCCTAATCAGTTCAAATCCAGCCTTGTACTACAGTAAATAACATTTACAGTATAGTGGTTCATCATCAAATTACTGTACATATGTATTAGTAAGTTCACAGGCTATATGGCACATAGCACAACTCATACTAAGGGGAGTTTCAAAGTGCTTTTCAGACATTTAAAGCTTAATTGGAATTTGTAACACACTTGGGGCCCTATTTTAACGATCTAAGCGCAAGGCGTGATGCGCATGGTGCAGGTGCGTTTAGGCCGTGTCCAAATCCACTTTTGCTAGTTTGACGGCGGAAAAAAGGGTCCGTGCGCCAGGCGCATGGTTCAAAAGGGTTGTACTTAGTGTCTTCATTAATTCATAGGTGTGTTTTGGGCGTAACATGCAATAAACCAATCGGAGTGTCATCTCCCATTCCCTTTAAAAGCCAGTCGCGTTTGTACCTTGGCGCATTGCTATTATGATGGCGGATTTACACTGTAATATGTTTATTTGTAATCTTTTGCATGTTTGTGTGCTGCTGCGCGTCCCTGTGTGTGTGTGTGTGTGTGTGTGTAACAAGCATAGTGCGCGTGTGCTGAGCATAAGCCTAGGCACATTTTACTGATTTGCTGTTAAAAATAATGAAATGAAATGATTAAATATTGACTTTAGACCAGGTTTTTGTTGGTCAATGGCGCAATCACTTCCCGCTGCCTCAAGATAGCAATACGCCAAGAATTCACCTGAACACACCTCCCTGTAAGACCAGCACGCCCATGGGCGCAGGTGCATTTGCTATTTAAACGATGCGGGCGCTGGACGGGAAACTGACAACTGCGTTGGTCTTAAACTAGCAAAGACACTTGCGTCAGGCTTTGCGCTGCGCTGCGCCGGGTTCAAGATAGGGCCCTTAATGTGTTTGTAAACTCTGTAACACAATTTTATGATGGGACGTTGACTGGCTTTTTTCTAGTAAACCGATCTAGATGATCACCTTTCAACAAGACGCAACAGAATGCCAAACATTTTCCCACTTGCTCACGTCAACCCAGGGCAAACTTTATTCCTGTGTTTACAGTACTTGTTCCACACTGTTTATATTTAACAGAAAACCCTGAGGTGACGCTGTCCACCCAACTGTGGTGCTGAATTCTTCACACAACATTCCATTGCCATTCATGTTTGTTTGAGTCAAATGTACAGTCTTGTGGCATTTATTAATTAATATGCATTTTATTCTTTCAATTATTTGAAGAAGAAGCCTAAGTTAATTTTGTAATCATCAGTATGTAGTTCATATGTAACTACATATTTGGATTATGCCTTGAAATGAGGATGAAAGCACAATACAGCTTTGTAAGCATGCATGTTAAACATGTAAACATGATGTTGACTTTAGTTATACTAATGCTGACATGGAATTGCTTTTTGCAAAGTAATGGAAAAAAGTGAAAAGGAAACATGAAAGCTACTTCAGAATAGTGCAACAGTACCTCTTTTGGGACTCTGAAGAATCAGTTTCATGGAAAAGATATAGTTTCTGCAACATTAAAAGTTAGACAAGGCAGCTAACATACACTGGTAGCTCTAAATAGCAACCAGAATTCAGGAATCCTGCAAGTTGACATCAGGAACTGTACAAAACATGTTCATTTTTACCAACCTGGACTGGCTCTCATTGCAAGTTTTGATTTGACTCTCTGTGAGACTGAAGGATTGTCCATACCAAACACCAAAAGAGAATCAAAACAAACAAGTAAATGGTACTGATGAGATTACTTTTTAGAGTAGATAACTATCCTGCCTAGTGTATCTTGAATCTACTGGGAACAAAGATACTTTCGTAAAACAAATATAATCTTCTTTCCCCCGGGATTCTCTGCCCACTTTAGATGGCAGGGCCCTGCCAGAAAACCATTTTAACCTTTACCTCTGATCAAACCCCTATCACTTACATTTTGATGTGTGGCCAGTCAAAAACATTTGTAGATGTCATTTATGGAGATCCCATAGCCCCTTTCCCCCCAGCCCCAATCCATTCAAGAGTGCACTTGCCTGTTGCATCTGTCTGATTAGAGTCAGGCGGTCTAATATGCTGGTTCTCCTGGTAGAGTGCCACATCTCCACCTTAATCATGAGGTGAATATTTTTAGTAGCCAAGATGGAGTCACAATAACAATAGGATCATAGCAGAGGGAAAATTCATATTCATTGAAGCCACTGTTATTGACTGTAAGCTACACTGAAGGGGGGCTCGGGTACAGTAATAGCACATTGTGTGTGAACAATGAAAGGGGAGAGGGAAATGTTTCACTTTGGGAAATTTTTCAGTCACTGATAAATGACGAGAACAATTAATTAAGTAAGGTACTTTAATAAGTGCTAATTAACTGAACAGAAGAGTCCTGGAAAAATTGCAGGTTAACAAATGGTATCTGTATAATTAAAATGCTAATATTATATTATCAACATTGTAGTCAACATTAGTTGAAGCACAACACTTTCTCTTTATTTAATGTGGTGAATACCAAACACGGACGCCATGTAAATGGTGTTTCCACATTTTCCTAACATTATTGTAACAGTTAAGGAAGGCATGTGCTGCCCACACAACTTTGAGTGTTTCACATCAATTGTGCAGACTGTGATAAAGGCGAAGGCAGACATATCAAATGTATTATAATTTTCAATTTTGACAAAGCCAAATTTCATATCTTCTCCGTGTAGGAAGCCGCCCACTCAGAGCACACATTTGGATGCTGCAATAATTCAGCCTCACATGGATAGCAGTGAGTATAGGCGAAAGAAAAGATCCTAGAATGCCCGTCTTCTCTTCATCATTAAATTACACTTGGCATTTCAGCCACATGGACTAGCATTAACATTAGTCTTACTGTTTGACTAACCAGTTTTAAAGCCTTGAGCATCTCACATTCAAAGATTAAATTTCAAAGCAGCCCCGCTGTGACTTGACACTTGATCAAGTTGCTGCCTGGCTTTAATGTTAAAGTGGACAGTCACTGCTGCTCACTGGTTCCTTGTCTGCAGGGAATCAATAATTTTCATGGCCGGCATTAAATGTGAGATAGTGATGAGCAAGAGCTCCCAAAGATGAGGACACTGAGCCAACAGCCGTCAACAACATCCAAGCCATAGTAGCATGTAGAAGTATGCACTCAACTACGAAGTGCATGCTGATGCAAATCTCACAAGATCACAGGAGATGTGGGCTGATTTATCCCCAATTTGCACCTCCTGACCATTTGAAGTTAAGCTTGGCCTTTTTTATGTTGATGCATGATGCAGAATGTTTTCTTAGTTCAGTTGTTCACAAATACAAAACAACAAACTGCTGGCCGACTCACTGGGGCTTCCATTAGTTTCCTTTACAAGGATTTTTTTCCATATAGCTTTTAATTGAGCTTTGTCTTCTTAAGAGAGATGAGTTTGCCACTAATGCTATTTTGGGCCTTTTATGATTGTACATGATGGATTATACAAATGAACCTGACTTAATATTGAGAAAGCTCTTGTCATTTTTAGTTCACCTCTTTACCCATGCTCTTCCCACATGGTGTATCAGTCCGACAACAGCTGGGGACATTGATTAGAAGCCTAAGTAACAAGCCTAGAAAGTAAATCACTGGTGAGGGTTACAGTTTGATGACTGCAAACTGGTGTTTATATACCACCAGGCATAATTCCAGAAGCACAAAGCCAGAGGAAGACATGATGGAATGAGAAGAGTGGATGCTAGATGTATTGCTCGATCACAGCTAGACTGTGCAAATATCACAACGATCTGTGATATTTTCTGAGTTGACTGCAGATTTCTCTTCATGTTCTGACATGGTTGTTGAATTCTTTCTTTTTCGTTCAGTGTACAGAGTGCAACTTGTCAGAGACCATAATGCAGGAAATAATGTCTTTAATAGTTGAAACACACTCACTCACTCCCCTACCTTTTGGTTTTGAATACCTTCTTATCTCTGACTGTACTCCTCAAGGTTGCCAGGTATGGTGCAGGAAAAATGACAGCTGTTGTTCTAAAGTGTTGTTCAGCTAATCCAAGTGGTTGTACCCTGTTTGCATGTCCTTGATTATCCCTCTCCACAATGATGCGCAAAACTTGCAATTACCGCACACCCACAGACTGATGTTCTAAATGATCAGATAGATCTTTGGACTAAATTAGCAGCTCACATTCTGTAGGAGATAAGGGAAAGATTCTGCAGGTAACATACATATATCTTTAAAGTTGACAAGTAGCTAGATTTGTTAATGGGTTTTGTCAGTTTCACAGTAAGAACAGCTTGATAAAACGGTGAATTTAGAGCTTTAATCGACATGTATGGTGCAACAGTTTGTTAAACTTTTGTTTTAAGGAAATCGTGTGTAGCTTCTCCAAATTACTATAATCAGTTGTCAACAAGAGCACATTGTTTTATCCAGCATACTCTTTTTCCTTTCCTTTCCCTCTTTTTTTTTTTTTTTTTTTTGTGCTGTTGACAATACCTCAGTACCTAATAATTTCACCCCCCCACCCACCCCCGTGGACATGGCCAGTGACAGCTTGTAAGCACGTTTTTGGGATTGTTGTTGAAAAGTTCTTGGAGATTTTCACTTGACAAAAAGAAAAGTGTTTGGCCTGACCTTTAGCCCACTATGCTAAAAAATAACCAATGTGCTAGCAAATGCTGTCAGGGTTTTTGCAATTCCAAACCTATCAAAAGAACATTTTAATTTTCTGCAACATTTTGCCAAGTGAGATTACAATCCTCAACAGCAGTTGGGAGAGTGAGAAATAAATAAAGAACAGTGGGAGGCAAAAACAAGTGGTAAAAATTAGGAGCAATGAAAAGAGCATGATAAACAAACAAGACTAGAGGAGAGTAGGAATAAGTAAGAAGACAGAAGGGAAAGATGAGGGGATGGAAATTAGTGGACAGCAGCTGGTGACGGTGAGGGGTCTTGTCTCGGAACACTGGTGTAAAGCGCTGACACCTGGCTGGCATGCAGAGCTCAGCGGGGCTGAGACCTTTTTCCTAAGTAAAGCATCTCATTATAGGGACAGTTGATGAAATGTTTCACTTGGAACACAAGACTTCAATAAGTGATGTTGAATATGCTTCAACATAGACAACAGTGTATATAGTGAGTGACCACAAGCTGTGATAGGCAGTTAAAGCTAGACAACTTTATTGGGAAGACATATTTCTGGAAAGCATAATAGTAGAACAATATAGAGTAACTTGGTGCCTGTGTTAGGAAAAGTTAGGAACATGTTGAGCTTGCTTGATGGTAATAGTGAGGTTTTTTTTCGGTGGTTAAACTATTATAAAAATTAAAGTTAGTTTTGCAGGCAGTTGTTAGCAATGCTAGCGACGTGACTCTATGGTGGACAGTGTTGTTCAGTGTACCAACGTTTTTTTTTGCCCAGAGTCTGGCAAACCTGCAGAGCAGCCACCCCACACTAAACTCATTACGATATAAGTCAATTCTTTACATATACGACTCACATTTTAACGCCTTTGTTCATCACTTGTGAAATGAGTAAAAGTTTGCGCCGGTCATAGTTCAGTTATAAAATCCTACCACACTATAGAGCGTGGCTGCCTTCAGCACTGTTTCCATTCCCTCTGGTTGCTTTGGAGAAATAATATTAATGTACATTGAAAACCTTGGAGGGAAACCAACAAAATCAGCAATTATAGTTACTTTCAGAAAATGGCAGTTCCTTTTTCTGAAACCAAGGGGAAAATCCAGTTGTAATTTAGAGTCATTACCTTTATCTTTTAATGCACAGTAACTGTATGTTTAGCATCCTCAAATGTAAAAGAATGATTCTGCTGCTGCTCTTATTTATCCAAAAACTCTCATTTGAACTAATGGAATTGCTTTGATGAAAGTTAAACCTACAACGCGTTGAAAGAAAATGTGTCTCATCCGACTGTAAGCACAGAGTTGACCTTTATGTCAGGATAGCTAATGTTCCAATCTCTCTGCTTAATCCATTTTACAGGCTAAGACGCTGTAATCAGCCCAGAGCAGCCCATTGCTGATGCTTTGTCATCACGGATCCTGCTTACATTTTCAGTGGGTTGTCTACAAGCTTGGTGAAGTACAAAATAATTACCAGCACAAGTGGTGCACCACCTCTCTGTGTTGCACGCTCCTCATGGACTCACACGGGTAATTAAGTCTGTGAGTTGGAGATAAGAGAAAATAGACAAAAGACACTCAAACACATCTACACCAAATGTATGCAGGACAAATTACATTTGCAATATATGTTGCAGTTACGACTAGTGGTAAAACTGCATAAAAGCTAACTAACTTTTAATATCTAGAAATTAAGTAACATGACACTGTAGACAGGTCGCCCTTTACCAAACTGCAAGAAAAAATGAGCAAAAGATGTGCTGTAGCTGGATTTAGCAGATTAATCATTGGTTAAGATTTTCAATTCACCACCTCCTGTGGGCAGAGGTCAGATTATCTCTGTGACCAGACAAAGACAATTCACAGCACTCGGGAAAGCCACACTTTGTGATGCAGGATGATAACATTTCTCCATGTAATCTCGTTTAGATTGATTACATTGCATATTGGGCATGAAATACAGAGTTTAAACACGTTTACATATTTGATATTTTGGAGGAATGACTTGGGAATGATCTGATATTACGCTTATTAAATCTCAGAACAGGAATCACTTTGTACAAAGCTAATAGATAGACGCATATTTTGCTGCAAGGGGTCAAGCAAAATTGTCAAAAGCTACTTTCCTCCATAGTTCAGTGGTACAAACACAATCAAATGCTGTACATGGAGCTGGGTCTAAAATCGACAGTACGCCTGCCCATCCTGTTTTTCTGCTGAATATATCCATAATATCTTCTGGGATCATCATGTATCTTTGCTCTGAAAGTGATGTTTCTTTGATGTTGCTTGTATTTTTCCTGGCAGCATTAAATGGTACTACAGCAATTAAATATTCCAATTACATAAAGTTTAGGAGGAACTTGAGATAGATGGATTTAAAAAAAAAAAATAATTGTCAAAATTGACACAGCAGCAGAGGTCAAGATATATACGGTATACAAGCCCCTATGGTTCAAGCTTCAAAAACAATGGATGCCTTCTCATAATGCAACTTGATAGCATATTTTGTAAGATCCTCCCTGGTGATTAATTCTGAATTATCGCTGTCCTAACTTTCTAATTTTCTCAGATTAATACATTTGTTTTTCCTTTTAAATGTTCAACTTTAATCTCAAAGTAATTCTGAAAATAATCCGTTCATTTTAGCTGTTCTCTGGGATTCACCCACACGGTAACACACGCACACCCACCACGTGCTATAGATGAGCGGTGTATTTGTTTTTCTTGTTTTCAAGGTTGTAATGTGCAGTAACACAGCTGTCACATTACTCTGTATAAGAGTTTCTATACCTACTTGTCACTTAAAAATAGGTCTGAGTTTAGTTTCTTCTCATTAGTCACAATCTGCATGGCCTTTAAGGCTCCTCCCCTACGTATGCACTCTCATACTGTACACGTACACACACACACACACACACACACACACACATACACACAGTTGCACTCTCTTTACCGTCATGTGCACACACAGGTCTCATGGCAGATAAATTATAGATCACAGCTTTGGTTGGCCATAAATGGGACGATTTCAAAGAGGAAGAAATACTGTACCTACCCTCACACGTGCATGCACACCCATAGATACACTATACATCCCCTGTAGCTACAGACCTACAGTATATGACAGAAAAGATTCAAAGTGAGAGGAGGAGAAAAGAGCCTGATGTTTTCTGTACAGTGAATGAACAGGGTGGAGAGTGTGGGAGGAAAAGATAAAGAGAGCTGATGGAAAAAGAAAACTGCGTAGAGAGAGAATGTGCCAACGCCTTTGACATATTATAGCCTTCATTGGCTGATCTTGCTGACATTGTATCTTTGGTAACAAGGCAGCCGACAATATGACGATATGACAGCCATCTCGAACAGCTCAAGTTTGCTCTCAACAGCAGCATTGCTGCAGAAAGCTCCTTCAAATGAGAACAGGAAGATGACTGTATACAGAGTACATTGAAAGAAACCGTGTCCTTCAACCCCTCTTCTAGAAAGTTAGTTTGTTATACCATGGCTTTTATGCAAAATAACCTGTTGATTTGATTAAGTGATGAGGTATCTTTATCTTTTAAGTAATAATCTTAAACTTTTTAAACTTTTAAGTCATGCTAGTGGCGTGGCAATATAAGTCTGTCAGTCGTCCACCACTTTATTTGGTCCAGACAAAAATATCTCAACAACTATTGGATGTATTGCCATGGAATTGTCTACCAAAATGTATTGTCATCAGAAGGTAAATCCAACTGATTTTGATGATCCCCTGGCTTATCATCTAGTGTCACCAGCAGGTCAAAGTTTTCACAACCAAGTCAAATGTCTTGGGAACTACTGGATGGGTTGCCATGAAATTTGGTAAATACATTCCTGTTCCCTTCAGGATGAACTGGAATAACTTTGTTGATCATCTAACTTTTTATTTACTGTTTCATCAGGTCAAATATTAATTTCTCCAATACTAACTGTAGGCTTATGACCAAAACTAATGACATTCCCAACAGCCTTAGCTGTACTTTGTGTTAAGTGCTAATTAACAAATGTTAGCATGATAACATGCTTAGATAAATGGTTATCATTGTTTAATACCTACTAAATATTCAGCATGTTAGCATTGTCATTGGGAGCATAGTATATATGCTCCTAACATTTGCTGTTGCTTGAAAGGTTCAAACCTGTTTCACCTCTAACCACCAAGATTTTCAGTGGGTGTTATATTACTATTTAACATGGACAAATTGATGGAGATTAGCAATGGGCCCATAATTCAACTTTGTGGTACACATCAAGGTCCTATAAGAGTTACATGTGCACAGGGCACAACTATTACTATGGCGCTTTTCCATTACATGGTACCTGCTCGACTCGCCTCGACTCTACTCGCCTTTTTTGGTTTTCCATTACGAAAAAAAGTACCTGGTACCTGCTAACAGGTACTTTTTTTAGTACCATCTCAGTCGAGGTTCCAAGCGAGCTGAGGCGAGCCGAAAAGGTGACGTGAAAGCGACAGGCGGGGGTGTCCTGAACAAACCGCTATTTTTAAGCCAGTTTAGCCAGCTGTGTTTTTTTTTTTTATGCCTCCAGCTTCATTTGAAACAAAATGTGTCTTCTGGCTGTGGCAACAACAACACACCTTCGACGTTCTCTGTGTGTGTTGCGTTAGGTCACGGCAGTTTACTGCGGCGCCGCTTGTTTTACAGTTCTGCGGAGGCTCCAGGCAGAGCTTTCGCTGTAGCCTACGTACACACACACATGCTGGCTCGACGCACACACCAGCGCACAAGTATAAACATCATAGGCTACGGCGAAAGCTATGCGTGGAGCCTCCACAGAATAGTAAAACAAGCTCAAGTGGCCTGATGTTTATACTTGTGCGCTGGTGTGTGCGATGACCCGGCATAGAAGACGACCAGCCACTGAGGCGGTACTAAAATCTGCAATGGAAAACGGACGCACAGTGTGTCGAGGCGAGTCGAGCAGGTACCATGTAATGGAAAAACGCCACTAGACAAGGAAGAGTCAAGAAGGATGTAATTGTTGCCAGGCCACAACTGGAGATAAAGACATGGGAGACACACATTAGTCTAACACAACTGCTCAGGCACACAAACGGGAGACATTTAAATCCCTTTGGCTGATCCTAAATTAGTGCTCACTAACCACTCTAACCATAGTCTATGAAGAGAATGAGTCACTCACAGTGATAGTACAAAGCTTAATGATATTGAATTTGGTTTGCCTTGGTAGTCATCAATTTGTTTAATGTGCAGATGAGTATGAATTAGGGCTGAACGATTTTTGAAAATAATCTAATTGCGATTTTTTTCCCAAATATTGCGATTGCGATTCAATTATTTTTTTAAGCTCTTAGTCTTCTGTATTATTCAACAAAGAATAATAATATAATTTATAGTATGAACACACAATTACACACTAGACAGTTAAATAAGTAAAAATATAGTATATAGTATATATCTATATATACATACACACACACACACACACACAACAGTGTAATTTTTTACAGTGCACAGAGGAGCTGCCTCCAGCCCCTCCCCCTCGTGAAGTTGCGTGCTGCCGTGTGCACTTGCTCAGAGAGGCTATCGTTACGTTAGCTAGTTGCTGGTGTTCTTGCCATGGGATTAACTGTACTAATAAAACTGTTGAAACACCGCGGCCACGCTGCTGTGAAAGCTCCCCGAACGTCATTTATCAGTCTGGTTGTTACCCCTCTCAGTGGCAGCTCCTCCACTCATATCTTTATAACGGAGCTAACCGCTAACCGGAGCTAATCGTTGCCAACCGAGCCTTCAGTTCTGTGTGCCTGTATTCATTAACTGCACGTATGGACTCGAGTCTGAATAAAACCCTTCATTTTATTAAAATGGCTGTAAAAGTTTTAAACTACAACTCAGAGTTGTTTGAATGACAGAAATCAGCTCAAGGTACGGCGTAGCGTTAGCGTGCTAGTTGATGCTTTCTCTGCAGAGTGCAGACTGATTTGCTCTCGCGAGTCATGTGACCAAATCGCAGCCTTTGCGATTAGGAAATCGCGTTTTAACATATCGCAATATTATCGCAAATGCAATTAATCGTTCAGCCCTAGTATGAATGAAACGGTTGATGTAAGTAAAGATTTAGTTGAAGAATTAAGTTTTGTGATATACAAAAGTTCAATTTACAATACTAAAAAGAACAGATTGTTATGAAAGAATGTCAGTGTAGCTGGACGCTAGCTCAGGAAGACCTAGAAGTATGTTATTGTTTACCATACTGATGATTACAGGTTTATGAGTGACAATGGCTTAGTAGAGCTTGTACATCAGAATCAATAGCAAGCAGATCATTATCGGCTAACTTTCAACCTTCAGGATGGGCTTCTTAGTTGCAGCTTAATTGCTGAAAAGAAGTTGACACAGTGCCAGAGGAAAGAGCCACATTAACGTTATTACAGTAAGCCCTCAAACTGGGAAAAAGTTCTTTATTCAATGCGGGTTGTGAGTTTTGAGGTCAGTACTTACTTTAAAATAATGTTCAAGGAAAATAATTTGAGCTGCAAAAAAAGCTTTGGTTGAGCTATATCCGATGAAATAGCAGCCTGATTGGATGGTGTTTCAGTGACCTCATCGATAATTAGTTTTGGCTACTGTGAGTGCACAGTTAATGTACACTTCAAGAACGTCTGGTTGAATATCATTTCTGCTATAACTTTCTGCAGGTGTGTTTTAAGCATTGGGAAACCATGCCATTTCTTTTCTCCAGCTGCATTTCCTTTGAATTATATTTGCCACTGAATTACATGTCAAGCAGTTCAGTGGCAAAATTGTGAAATATTCTTTGATGCAACTGATGCATGTTCGTCAAAGACACAGTTCCCAGGTGTTTTTTTACATGAAGAATCTGCCATCTTGAGATTGGAGGAAACCATTAAACATGGCTAGAGGGTGTGTTTAGGGTGTTTACTGAGTGGCTCATGTGTGACTGGCTTGGTGGTGACGTCTGTGACATCTAATGGCTTTATTTGATTTGCTGTAAATGGTAGTTTTAGCAGTGTGTTCATTTGCCTGAAAGCTCCACTGATAAGGCAGAAATAAATTTAATTGATTCCAAAAATTAGCCTTTGGACTTTTTTTTTTAAAGGATGTCCTATCCATCTAGAATGTAACTCATCACAACACAGTATATTATTTTTAAAAATTATGTTTATAAAAAAAACTTTTAGAATGGCAAGAAAAAACACAGAACAAAGGACTAAAAGGATTGCAGAGACAGAGTTCTTTTATGCAGTTAGTGCCCATCTGAAAGCTGCAGGCAGGAGCAGTTTTAAAATGCAGGCTCCAGGGTGGACAGTTGCCATCTTGCCTCTGGCCTTATCAATGCTGGCATCTGACACTGGCAGCAGTGCTGGAGCTCAACCCTCCATTGAAGAAGAGGAGAGAGGGTCATGTCTTTCCACTTTGCCCTTGGATACTTCTAACAAAGACTGTCTGAATATCTAAAAAGTAGGAAGTGAAAAGTAAATATGCCCTTCATGAAGGATGCTGAGATGGATTAAAAATAAAATCCATGAAATAGCAGCTTGTCACCACAGATTGATAGAGAAATTAATCAGATCAGAAAATGAAGAGGTTAAACTGCCATACATCATTCCATAAAGAGATGAAATGTACTTGGGGAGTTTAATGGCATTGTGCTGAACTCCCTTAATCCCCAAAATGCTTACAACTGCTGTTTCCCCTTTGTGTTCTCTTTGGTAACAGTCTGCCATTATTGCATCTCCACAAGATGGTAGTAAAGGAAATGACTCATGAATGTGGCTGGCTCGCTTAAGATCTGGGACTTCCATATACCTCGGACAAAGTCACATTTAGCCTGTTGGGACTGCCATACTGCTGTCACAATGCTAAATTTAAGTCTGAAATTTACTTAAAGAAACACTAACCTAAAGAAATGGTTTCTTCTCTACATGATGTTAAATCCTTTTATTGCAGAAAGCTGACAATATTCAGTTACTTTTGTGCACTAAATGTTCCTCTAGGCCATGTCTAAACAGCGTCTGAAAATGAGAAAACATTGAGGTTCAGTGAACGACAACAATGTTCTGACTGCAGTTTGTTAGAGATTAACCATGCAGAACTGATTATCTTTTAGAACCTGCTATAATGTCTGTAAGAATAGACCACCAGGTACAACGAATGATAATGGTGGCTCCTGCGCTACCCACTTTTCAGTGTAGCACACTCAAGTTAACCAGGAGACCGCTGAAACCTCTGGTTCTTTGCCAAGCAGCTTCACTCGTCTTAATTCCTATAATTTACTTGTTATTGTCTGCATTCCTAGTGCTATACGGTATAGCCATAAGCAACAGCCTAGCTCTCTTGAGAATAAAGGAGGTACATAGCATGAAGGTTGTTAGTGCAAATAAGACTTTCTTTCTGTGCAGTGGTGCACAAGTCCGAAACAACCACCACTGTGCTTGGCATTTTAGTGTCCAGGGAACCTAAGGGGAATGTCATACTCAATGACTCAAATGAAGACTCACTCACATTTTAGAACAAAACTCTTTATTTGTACCTGGACATCTTGTCTGTAGGAGATAATTGACATTGGTTTGTTAGAAATGTAAATGTCTCCAGTGCATGTGGTTCCAGTTAGTCCTTTGGTATTTAATATGAGATTGTTCCTGTAACACTCAGTTAGTTATAGTGACTCTTTTGTCTTTTCCATCATCTCTCATTTGGAGACTGTCCTCACCAGAAAAATGATAGCATGGGTCATTTGTTCAAATGTTTAAAACAACCTGTCTTCTTGTGACCTTGTATTCGTGTAAAGGCAGAAATAGTGCAATGTTATAGAATCACAAAACCTTCTTACAGAAGAGGTCAGGGTGGATGGTTGGACCTAGGAAGTGTTTGCATTTGACACAGGTTTGCATCATGTTTCCTACCAGCAGTTTGTAACAATAAAGAATATTTTTCTGATCCTTAATCAAGTAGTGTTAATTGCCTAAACATAATCAATCCTTAACTATAGAGCTGGCAGATCAGAAAACTCTCATATGAATTATTTTTTTAAGGACTGACATTTGTCCGTGTTGCCCATTTATTATAGTGTTTGAAGCACGTTCCAGCTGGATTGATTTTATTCTATTTTTGGTTTTGTAATGAGTTGTGGGCATTGTGACAACTCCAAAAAAGATCCATCTGTCATCCAGAATGTTTTCACATGTTCTAACAAAAATAGTTACACTATATAAGATGGACATTTTTTGTAGTGTACAAACAGTTTGTTAGCACTAGCGCAAACATTAGGAAGTGATATTTCTCAATAACAACTGAGATAGTGCCACCTGTCAGATCTCTGGAGGTGCTTTTGATAAAAGCATGTAGAAGGCATATTTCATCCCAGGTGTTGTGCATCAGTTTTTCTCCTTCATGGGTTCTCCTCTTTCATTCACAGTGATATATGTGATTTCCCACCCGCACGGTTTTTCCCCCTCTTTCAGCTTAAGCTGTCATGTAGAATTCCCCTATTTTCTACCTCACTCAGTCGCCTGTTAGGCTATCAGCAGGACTGCTTCGCTTTAGAGTGAATTATTTATCAGATATTTTTCTCTGCCTGACCTCTTTGGTTTGACTCACAAGTGTTTTTTTTTCATAAGGAACAGGTAGCTGTTATTAGCGGGTCAAATTTAACTGCAGTGGAAATAATGTTTTTAATAAGATGGAGCATTTGCATAGATTTGTGATTATTCTGCTGATTAGAATATAAGGGAGTGCAAATTAAAGTGGATTTTGAGGAGGTTTGTAATAAAATCCATTAAGACTATGGTTTTACTAAGATCACAAGGTTAATATTTTTACTGGAGTCCACATTAAAGTGGTAATCTGCAAGAATACCGCTGTGATGTTTCTTCATTTTTCATAGCTACAGCCAAGCCTCAGTCCCTAAATATGAGGAATTATGTAGCTTGTTAACTGGTTACCTGTAGCAGGTTGCCTGTAAAGACAGCAACCTGCTGTGTTTCTTGTGGATCTAGGATTGTGAAATACTTTCAACAATTGGTTCTACACAACATTAGTGTCTGTGTCATCAATACAGACATTTCTTATTTCATTATTGTAGATTTTATGCTGCTCATTGCAAAAACACAGTTTGCATTTGTAATATTAATATAAGTTACTAATACTAATGGGTCAGATCTTAATTTTAGGGTTGGGAGGGTTTAAATAAGGGTCGTAACGACAATCAAAAAACAAAACCTCCTTTCAGACTGCTTAAGTTAACAATGAACAACTGTTGCAGATTGATCCCAAATGTATTTCACAAGGAAGTGAATGTCGTGAGCATGATTACATTCATTAAGACAGTAAATGTTGTTTCAAACAAATAAAAAACCAGGAAAATGATCCGGGTGACAACTGCTGACAGTTTGATTTTATATGTTCTTTTGTACGTGTCTTTAACTGATAGAAAAGACTGGAACAGTGGCCGGGTTGGCTCAGTGGGTAGAGCAAGCGCACATATACTTGGAGGTTTATGCCTCGCAGAGGTCCAGGGTTTGAATTCGACCTGTGACAATTTCCTGCATGTCTTCCCCCCTCTCTCTCTCTCCCCTTTCTCACCTAGCTGTCCTGTCAAATAAAGGCGTAAAAGCCCAAAAATAATCTTTAAAAAACTGTATTGTTTGCCTTTACCCACTTAGTCATTATATCCACATTACTGATGAGTATTTATCAAAAATCTCGATGTGTAAATATTTTGTGAAAGCACCAATTGTCAACCCTACAGTATTGCCAAAATATCGACATTGATGAATTTGGTCAAAAATATTGTGACATTTGATTTTCTCCATATTGCCCAGCTCTCCTTGTTTTCTTGCCAGTACTGATACACTCTCCATGCATGGCCTGTAAATATTTAGTTGATGTAAATATTTTGCAACTATATTTAATGTTATCTATACAAAGAAGACGATATATGACACAGCAGAATGTCAGTACGATATGCCTCAGTATAGCCATCCAGACTTGCCCTTTCATACATGTAGCAAACAACAGGAGATTATGTCAGACCAATCTTATCTACTGGAAATACTCTGTTTGGTTTAGGCGTGGGGTGGCGTCTGGCTAGAGCGGAACAATATGCCATGGTCGTTTAGCCGGTTCGCAATTTGTTCATAACCAACCAAATCTCTTGCCGTTTCTTGCATTTATTGACGATTCTGGCGTTAACTCTGACCAACAAAACTTCCTGAATCTCGTCATCTCTCCAGTTTGACATTTTCGATGTTCTCTTCGTGTACATGACCCTTCTTCACCCTTGGATGTTTGTACTCTTCCGGTTTCGCACCAGTCGCATGATAGAAACGTCATCAACATCATCTGTGAATCTTACGGACAATGACCTGCTCTATTCACACATGGGCTCAATCGGACATTACACAGACTTTGTACTAGGGAGCTGGCAGAGTAAAGTCTGTTTAATCTCCGATCCAACTGATCCGGACATTTGCGTTCTTACATAAAGCTCCTCCAGGTAATGTCTAGATGAATTCATTGTTGCAGTGCATGTGTGAAAAGGGCTTGGGTCTATTTCACACTAAAATACAGCAAGCAATGTGCAGAAATGTTTCACTGAAATCAAGACTTTTAAATAGCAAAACAATTTTCTACTAATTGATCTTTTTTTTTTAATCCAAAACAGGCACAGCTCCTGGGAGTTCTTTCATTCTCCTCCTCTTCATTTTCTGCATTGAAAGCCTATTTCAGCATCACCTTTACCAGTCTAGAGGTAAACGCATGCAGAGTGTGCGTGGGTGTGTGTGAGAAGATGACGGACATGCACACACTCAGCATTGAATTAAGGGAGATCAAAAATATTGCTGCTCTTCAAAATTAAGTAATGCTCTCTTTAAAAAAATGTTATTGCTTGTAGTCCTGTGTGTTTATGTATTAGATTGTGTTTTACTTTATATGTTATGCTTGACATAAATATTTCCCTACAGGGATAAATTAAGTTTATTGGTTTGAATTGAAAATGTAATTGAGTTCCCTTAAAATAGGCTTGAAAAAGTTTCCAATACTAAATCATTAGAGAGCCATCCTCCTGTGAACTCCTGTAGCTGGTATTGCTTTGTAAGGCATCTTTGCTATCTGCAAATCCGAGGCCATATCTGTGCACCTGTGCTGAGTTGGGAATTGTCAGCAAAATGACAATAAAGATAACAAAAGCTTCAGAAAGCTCTATCTGAGATTCTGCTGAAAGGAGGATCCATGGGCCCAACTTGGCCTCCTGCCAAAACTGCGAAGGGTTCCAAGGAATGTGTAATAATTTGTATTTGATACATTTTCATTGAAGTTAATAACATTTAAGATGTTATTTTGAGAAAGATAGCTCATTACAAGCCATATTAATAGCTTAAAAGCGTCTTGCTTGCAGAAATTCTGAGGCTATTTTTTACTCATCACATTACTGAACTGTCAACACAAGAGATTTATTCATTTCTTTTTAGTCTGTGGCCCACTGCCCATGTTACATTCAGGCTTGTAACCCATGCCAAAGAATTGAGGCTCTTTTCTACTGTATTTTCAACTTTCTTATACATATTATACAGTATTTGTGTCATCCAAAGAAAGGTATGACTTCTAATCTACATGGTACGCAAGTAAATGCAGTACTCTTGCATACAGGAGTTCACAATGTTCAACAAATTCCTGTAGATTTCTTAAATGTTAGAGCAAATATGCAAGTTGTGATGAAAAACTAGACAGAATGAGTTCATTCCCAAATGCTGCAAACATGTTGCGAGCATGCAGCCACCGAGATGTCACGCTAGCAATAACCAATACATGTCTCAGCTGCGGCTGAGTTCATATACAGTATATTAAAGATGGCTCCAATTACTGTATGACATGCACTCAGTTTCTGCTCAGTTTCTGGAGTGTTGATTTTAAGCTGTTGGATTTTGTCTCCCTGGAAACAAAATGCTAACCCGGTCTGTCATGTCATTTAAGCAGAGTGAAGCATTTTAACCACTGTCTGTTGCATGTCATTCAACCAGCACATAATCAGGATTCAATAAGACATTATACTGCTTTTGAATTTAAAAAGCACGTGGTGTTTAAGTGTTACAGTTACAGTGTTTAGTTTTTGGAATAGAAAATCGCTTTTGATGGATTGCAGTAGAGCAAACTAAAAGTTTTTTTGCAAAGGTTAAAAAAAGCTGCTGGAGGTGCTTTTTTCTGAATCAGATGACAGGTGTTATTAGTATCTGTAGTGCTACAGTTTTTGTTTTCCATCATCAGTTGACAGTTCAGTACTGTGTGCTTATCCTAATTCTTCAGACACTTTCTATTGCAATTAAACAAAAGGCATTGCCTTAAATGACACAAAGCTATGCAACTGGATGATGTGAGATGATGATATGATTTAGAGAGGACCCAATAGTGTGCAGAATTTGGCAAAAAACACTTAGGCATTACTTTTTAGTTAACTTTAGTGGGTAAATGACACATTTAGATCACACAAATCCGTTATTCTGATTGATATAATGAAGATTGAAGGGACTGTTGTTTTAACAGGAATCAAATCCAAGTGCCCTTCACAGCAATAACTCTAGGACTGATCCACTAGTGCTTTCATGGTTCAAAGGATGGGTGATATCAGAGGGTGCATTAGAGGCCTGAGGGTCTAATGCAGCTCCACATTCCTCCCTGCTGATAGTTGGAGCAATAGAATTGCAAGCCGGTAAAATTTTGCAAAGTCTTGAGTGTTGTTGCTTTTGAACTGGTCAGATGAAATTATGCAAGAGAAACTACTGTATGGTGATGTAACTCGTTAAGTCAGGAATAAAACTCTGTAGGGACATCCAGTTAAATATTTCATCCTAGTTGTGCATGAAGTGCCAAAGTCAGATGACCACGCAGTACAGTCTTTCAACAGAAAATGTGTCATGATCAAGAACAGATAAAACATGTCCTTCCTCTCCATGATCTTCTATAGGAAAGCCCTAAAATCGGATACGCACCAAAACTGAAAGGCTTGATATTAGCCACATAGCCCCAGTGCTTCTTGTGTCATCTATTTTATTTTTTATTTTCATTTTTTACATTTGAAGATTTTGTGTTGATAATAACTGTCAAGTAACAGAAACTAGCAGTGGTTTCCATCAATAATAAATGCTGTGGGAGCATAATTTGGACGAACTCAGCAAGACTTTTAACAAACTTTTTTGAAGACATGCCCACAATCCTTATACTCATACTGTATCATGCTGGCGTAAGGGCAGGTAATATGGGGTTCAGATGGATAAAATGACATTGTATTCACTAAAAAAGAGACATTGCAAATTGAAGTCGTAGGTATACTTTGGGTGTTGAGCTTTACTTTGTTGTAAAAGAACTACAGTTGATTATTTTGTTTATTACCCGTATATCATTTACAATCGTGGATTACTGATTCCAAAAGGCATTTTTCATCATCACCTTTTCATCCAAGTATATATTTTTTCATTATCAAAGGCTTTTCCCACAAATGCTGAAGGTCTTCTTCACCAAACATGCACGAGCATAGTGTTTCATCTTTCCCTCAGCCTGACAATCATCTTTGGAATCATAAGGTCAGGATTGTGCAGGCTTTTATGACGATGCCAACCAAAGCTTGTGAAAAGAGAGATTCCATCACTTGCTCCTTTTTATTTGCTCATTTAATATTTAATTTGCATACATTTAGAGTCCTAAATATTGGGGGAGGGTGGGTATATGTCAAGTTTTAAAAACCTGACATAGATATAAGTAAACTGTAAACCAAACAGATAAGTGAATTACTTCTCTCAGTGCCTTTTTAAATGCTTTGTAGTCCTCTAAATCAAGTCACATCAGATAAGTGGGATAGAAGCATTGGGCATTTTGTTATCAGATTGTCTTTATCTTTACCAGGAAAAATGAAAGCATTTATCGTCTCAATCTCAATTAAAACATCATGTTTACATTTTCTTGAGTGAAAGGCAAAAGTTACAGCAAGTGACCTTTCTTTGGTTGTACAAATAGTGTATTTCCTCTCGTAGTACCAAAGGTGGAAGTAGTGTGACATTGTTATACTGCCACAAAACCTTTTTGAGAAAAGGTCAAGGTGGACGGTTAGGTTTATAAGTGCAGACTTTCACATTGGTGACTTTCTCATTCTGTCACCTAGCACCTAAATGTTGGGTTCTTTTAAACATTACCACGATCTTTCCCTAACCATGTAGCTTTAGTTGACTAAACTCAACCAAACCTTAACCCAAAAAAGACATCATTTACATAACTTTTTAACAGTTAAACTAATAACCCCTGCCAATAAGGGTGCCACATTAGAAAACACATGTATAGGTTCATCTTGAAAGGCAATGTCAAACAACCTACTGTGACATCAAGTTATGAGGACTTGTTTAACCTTCCCCAGTAAGCTGATTTTTTAAACATGATGTAAATAAAATATCTGGTTTCCATAATCGAAAACCTACAGTAACTGATAAACAACATGAATCATTGCAGAATTGTCCAAGCAGACTGGGTTGAAAAAGTCTTAACATGAAAAATCAATTGAAACAAAATGTGCTTAAAGGCTCAGATTTCAGAGAAAAGTCTTTATGGCAGAAACAGAAAAAGCAAACAGTCACTGAGTCCTTGTTGACTTGTGTGTTTTTGTTTTTGTGTAAGGAACCTGGACAGACTGTAAGTTCAACTTTATTGCTTTACAATTTTTTTAATTGGTGCTTCTTCATTTGCTGTGAGGAAGCTGAGCCATCCATCATGTTCCGGTGTTCTTTTATATTTGCACCTGCTATTGCACACAGAGGATATTAAGAAGAGGAGCCGAACGAGCGAAATATCCAGGACCCAAGCCAAAATTCATCCCACACACAAGGCTACAGCGTGCGGTTGATTTTCCATGAAAGAACATTAATTCGCTGCACTCCTGAGACACTGTTTTCCACTGGCATCCTGAGGTCTGACAGAGTTGTTCAAACCCGTATTCTAATGAAAATTGCCACACAGTAAGAGGTAGTGGTGGCAGTTGGTGTGACAGGATTAGGCAGAAGCAGGGTGGATATTTTGGAACAAGGCACCTGCAACTCTGGCTAGCATACTGTACGTCTAATGATGTCAGATTACATGGTCACCTAGGAAACCAACAAAGGACTCAAGCAGAAATAGCAAAGAAGGCTGAATTTCCCTGACTGACAGGGCTATGTAATGCTGTGCAGTATGCATAATTAAAAACATGGCACACTCTTTCTGGCTTGTTGAATCTGCTGTTGAACTGAAGCAGTTTTTAATGCTGTTCTTGTTCCTTCACTCTAGTGTACTCTGCACTGTAGACTGCCCCCTGGGTGTGTTGGAAGGAGAGAGGAGGGGAAGAAGGGATTCGAGGGAAAGGAGGAAGACATGGCTGGCTAATGCCTGCTTCTTTTTTAGTGGCCGCTTTAGATAAGATCAAAATAAACACTGTACTTCAGAGGCACAAGGCAGGCTTCCAACAGTGTTAGTTTTTTTTTTTTTTTCATGTGCAATTTGTTCATTTCTTCAAACACACCAAGAAAGCAGATGGATAGAAGAGTAGGACGATGGACTGTAAGACATGCAGACAGCCAAGCAGACAGGCCATGTTGCTGAGCACAAGGTCCACCTGGGGTTTATCCTGCGTTGTGTTTCATGGGTCAGAGCTCGCATGGTCTTACCCCGCAGGACGTTGAGGGATGGTACTCTGTCGTAACCAAAGAAACAGGAACATGATGACCCAAATCTCTTCAGTATAACTTTTAGGTGTTTCATTTTCCTTTGAACAGACATGCCTCTACTACTACTTTCATTGCAATTTTTTTTTCTAAAAAGACAAACTGATGACATGCCCTCACACTTTTAGGAGTATGCATTTGTTTCATCACTTGTTTGTTTTATGTCATCCTGTACTGTATCTCATTTTGATTTAGCTTAGGAAAAACTCAGCCTTCCACCTCCATCCTAGGGGACAAAACACGTGGGGAGTCAAGAGTTGACACTAGGAAAAGGGAGTTGTCTGCGGTCTGCGGGGAAACGGGGAGACGCAGTGATGTGACTCTGTGCCAAATGTTTACAGGCAAGCTGACATAGTTAGAAGATGGAAAGGGCTGAAATGAGGCTGTCTCTCTCTGCGCTCTTGGAGGAACGAGAGATAGGAAATCTAGGTCATCGCCACTGATGCATTGCAAAGCGAACTTCAAACAAACCTGGCCTTTAGCGTGATGGCTCTCCAAAGCTGTGTTACATGCCATCAGAGACCGATCGCGGTTTTCTGCCAAGAGCTGCCACGAAGTGATGTATAGAGTCATTCTCGATATGGAGAATAGGCACAAGCACTGCAGACTCTATCTGACAATCTTTCCATTTGTTTGTGTATGAATATAGCTTACCATATGTATACAAAGAAATCATGCTTTTGGGTCTGGCTTTGTTACCAATTAGTTGGCCCGTAGTTAGACCACATGCTAGGTTTCTATTCCTCATCTGCCCTTCACTCGGAATTGCCTGAGGGAAGTCTTATCATTAATCACCTGGGAATTGTGGTAAAAAGCTTTGTTCTTCTATTGAAAGCTCGATCTGTCTATTTCAGGGGCAGCTGGTTGAAACAATAATGTTGTGTTGGAAATGAGCTGGTTGAAACAATAGTGTTGTATTGGAAAGAATTCCTTTTGGAGGCAGTTCCCTCAAAATGCATGTGATTTGACTTTTTTTGTCTCGATCTCAGTAAAATAATTTCTCATGTGATTATTAATCCCTTTACCTTTTTAAAAGATTTTATTCATTCATGTCATATTAATAATTTGAAAACCCAAAGAGAAAATGTAACAACTTATGTAATTCACAATTTTCTGTTTTCTGTCAAATCCAGTTGTGAAGACAACATTTGAGACTTAATAGTTATACATTTTAAATTATTACTCTGTAATTTCTGTTTTAATTTTAAAAGCCTAACCAGGGACAGGGGTTGCAAATTAGTTACGGCTATAAACCTGTATGCATGGCATCTACTTTGTATTCTTTATAAAGCAGTGTTCTATGCATTTGTCCCTGTCAAATAAACATTAAATAAAAAGTGACTTCACTAGTTTGCAAAACTTTTCAAAAGCCTTGTAGTGTCGATGCATTCTGTTTTCGTTGAGATATTGCAAGCAATATAAAAAGCTCCCATTAGAAATGTATGAGCCTTAAGTCCAAATGAACTGAGACCCCATTAACCATTAAAGAAAGAACAAAAACACAGCCATGTAGTTCAGGGGCGACGGTGTTTTGTGTTCATCCTTGCAGAATCATTTTTGGAATAATGTGTTATCATGTGCTACATTGTGTAAGCTATAATTAATGGAGACAAGGCACAGGTTGGGGGTTTACTCACTGTTGAGTATAGGAAGGCTTTCTGACTAAGTGTTAAATAAATGGTGTTTCCTGGTCTTTGGTAACACAAAGGCTGAGTGCTAAAGTGAATGTGGAAGTGCCAAAAGATGCACTTGCTTGAATTGCTGATAGCAGCTCCAAAACAACTGTACAGAAGTCAATGGAATATCTCCATTTTCTCTGTACACACACACAAAGGAAATGTTTTTAAACCAAATTCTAATGTGTCTCTCTGTGGAGTTGACCATTACTTTCAACTATTGCTTCAACTTCTTTCGCTACATTTACAGGTACCAAGTGTCAAAATGTGAAGATGTGACATCGCCATCACAGCACTATTGGCAGTAAATACATGCATGTAATCCAGCCTTACTGTTAACTCTCCTACACCTGTATCAAAGCTGTATTTTGCTAATGGAAATCTAACATTTCTCACTGCTTGTTCACATTAGAAGCATTCAACAGGTGAAACACGGGGTGGCTTTCGTTGGGGAGCACTTAACAGGAAACACAAGGTTAGCGCTTAATGTGATTGTTTATCAAAATGCTTCTATAAAACGAGCCATCGCTTCCGGCATTTAAATCACACTTACCGTTACCACCTGTCACCACCAGTTAACAATGGTTGTCGTCAATTCAACCGGGACTGAAATTAATAGAATTATAACTTTAAACTTGGTCAGACTGACTACAAGAAGCAAGAGGCTTCCAAATATTAACTACCTGCTCTGTTCCTCGTCTTCTCCAGTGGGTTTCACTTCATTACTTTGTTAGACTGGGGAGTTGGGAGTGGTGACATAGATCAGTTTACAGGATCATTAGTAAATCAAACATAATTAAAGACAAACCGACACCTCAATTCAGGGCTTTCCTCACAATCCCAGTAAGTCCATTATCAAACTCTTTGAGAAGGCTGGCTGCTCTCTCTATATTTATCAAATCCAGATAGTCATTCATCAAATATCTTTTGGAAAAAATTAGTTTTCCCTCTTCTCCTTCCACTTAAGAAGAGAAACTTAGTAGTGCCCAGTGTCCGTAGCTGATTAACATCGTTTAATATAGTATTATAAGGATTTTGGCTCTGAAGACATAGTGGGACGTGGATCTCTAACCGTATGGCTACCTTTTCGGAGCAGAATAAGTTTACAGCAAGGCATTCCCAAAATACATGGAGTAATGTACCAACCTCCCCGATTTTATGCCAATACAAACCAGTGGCTCTTACTCATCTTTGATAGTCTCACCGGGTGATATATGCCCCACATAATATCTTAAATTGGATAATCCTGTACCTCACACACTTGAATAAGAGCATGGCACTCCCAATGAGCAGCAAGCGATGTGGTAAGATCAAGCTCTCCTGCCAGCTGTGTGGGAGGCATTATGCATTTTTGGAAACAGCAGTTGAATGGTCATTTATGTAGGTCCATGAGATGCCCACATTATTCTAATCCTGTAACAATAGGGCTTTTATTGTTTGTTGCTGGGAACATTGCCCATTTGTAGTGCCAAAATTCACTTGAATCCGTATTAATCACTCCACTTGCAGCTCATTACTTCCTCGTTAGTATTAATGAATATTTCCTGCTTCATCTTGAGGTGCGCATTTCAAATATGATCTAAGGTTTGACATCAAGCAAACGTGGACCACTTTGGTCTATATTTTCATTAAGTGAAGCGTGATGTCCATATGAAGGCACAGAACCTTTTAGTTTCAGCGTACTGAATATCTTGATTGGACCTCTTGATGCATCATTCATATACTGTATCAAAGTGCAAGGCCTGGATACCCTAGTTACCATTACAAAGCCAAACTGAGCTCACCGGGAATTACTTATTATTCATATCACTCTATTACCCCCAAAACAACATTTCAGGGAAACATGCAGGCCAATGTAGATAGATCAGACCTGGTGCATTCACATTCCATTAAACACACAAAAGCCAGAATAGGTTGGCTTTGAAGTCGTGACCCAGAGTTGAAGCAATAATATACGTCCTTCATAAAGTCCATTTAACCTGTTTCAAAATTGCACATTTCTTGTGCTTGTTTTTGAAGCACTTTCACTTAGTTTTCTAGTAACTGGTTACAGTAAGTCCAGTCGTGATAATGGGACTTGATTTAAAGTTGTGGTGCATGATGGCCTGCAGCGTTGTTTCTGCACATCTGTCAAGTTTTCACATGTTTTGCTATTCAATACTGACTGTGATTCTGCTTGATGAGTCCCAGTTGTGATGCAGACTACATTGGCAGAAGTGACACTGTACACCAACAACTAAAGTGGGGCTTTAAAAATGACTCTTTTATGACTGAGTGGTGTTTTCTTATTTGCCTGTCTTCTTTATATTGATCATTAGATAATTTATGTATTTTAATTCTAGGAAAGAAAGTGTTATTCAATAATAAAAGTTACAGAATTGGATAAATCATCACCCCATTTGTAAACCTTATCTTACTCTTATGATAACAGTTATTGGCAGCACAGAATCATAGCAGAACAGAATTTGGGAAACATTGTTAAATGAAAAGAATATTTTTAAGCAGTATTACACAAGAGGGTGTGCTTTGGCCTCAGTGATGCTTACAAACCTAATATTGTGATTATACATACAACGGTTACCAACATAATAAAAAATACGATCAAACTGTATTCATATTGTGGGGCAATTCGCCTGCAAAAAAAATTTAAAAAAACCAACAGAAGGTTTCTACTCCCTGCTGAGTCCACCTCAGCCAGCCACCTTGAGCTAACTTTAGCTTTGTAGTTATCCTGGGATTTCCTAAACTGAATACTATCACACATATAAACACATGGCGGTGTGCTTATTTTCATGAATAAAAAGGTTTCAAAAACAGTTTTTGATTCACTTTTGGAATATTACATGTAAATGGAGGAGTAATATTTTCAGTGATGAGCATGGTGTGCTCAAACGGCTCTAGGTGTGCTATCATGCTGATTAAGCACATTTTAAATGCCTAATTGACCAATAAGATTGCCTGGTCGGATCTTCTTGTTGTATAATTTCACCTATATCTTCGGTATTTTAATTGCAATAAATGGAATAAAGTAACTGACTGGAAGGCATACAACCGAAGAAACCCAAAGAAGAAAGTAAATGAAATGGAGGAAAACTTTGCTTTAGCTGATCTTATTTTGGTGTTAACACCATAGTCTTGCTTTCAATACGTGTAAGCTATGTTGCAAATATTTTACTATATCTCCACAATACTACATCATAGAGCTGGACAATGATACTATGATATCAGGTATATAGATAACATTCAATTTTCATAATAAACAAACATTTTGACATGGCATATCATGGAAAGCACAGATACAACATAACTAATGTGCTTATGAACCATGTTAGTGAGCCAGTAAACACATTAGCAGGACCCTGAAATTACACATCATGAAAACAAATTGAATTAAACATAATTTTGTAGAATAATTTGTAACTTCTTCACTTGGCTTTTATTAAGGACTATAGTAGCTTTACATCCAGTCTCATGTATAGTTAACCTATTTTTGACTTTAAAGAGATGTGAAGAAGTCCATGGGGACTGCTTTTACACAAGGCACATAAATCTGTGCTACGCTTCATCTGTGCAAGATCTTGAGGCTGCATCATCAAAAAATGATTAGAGGGCGCAAACGTATAAGAATTCTGTTTATAGGAAACTTCTTTGCATTAGAAAAATCTGTTCTGGTGGAACTTTACAGAGCTTAGATTTTCTTTTGTATTTACCATTTGACAAATGCATTTTGAATCTATTAAATATGGCACTGGATTGCTTTTTTTCTTTTTCAGGCTATTGATATAGAACAAATCTGCAAAATGGTGACTTCCAACACATTGAATTAATTTTCTTCAGTTTATCCACATATGGCTGAAAGAGTATTATTTAGGAATGGATAATGTTATGCAACTGAAGCCAATTGTGTAACATGGCTAATGTGGCTGACAAAAAAGTCAGTCCATTAGCACCCTTTTAAGTCTTTTCTAAGGACAGCAGGTCACTCACCCTGCTTGCACTCTACACTCCATCCCTTTACTCTAAAGCTCGTACGTTTCTGCACAAGTAAAAAGTTTAGAGAGCTTCAAAAACTCAGTCAAAGAAAGCACCTTCATCTAAGCAACGCAGCTTTGGCTTAACCACTTGTAGACCTTTCACGTCGTCATGCAGAGACTGGGGTTGAGGTGGGTGACTTACAGCTGGTGTTATGGGGCCCAGGGAAGGTCTGCCAATGCTACAGTTTGTTTTCTTTAGTTTGACCCTTGATGCAAAACACATATTTGCTCTCAATTAGCTTCATAAGGTTCATGCAGCCCAATTAAAAGTGTACCTCGGCAGTTTACTTTAAAGAGGGCGAGTGAGGCGAGGCCATTCAAAAGAGCTAAAGAGTAAAAACACTTTAAGAGTAAATAGTGAATCCCTGACAAGAATTACCATTTTGAGCTGTCAGATGTAGGCCAGGAGGGCTATAAAAATATCTGCAACCAGACGTACCTCTGCTAGGGCATGCAACTATTTATTTTTGGAAAGTAGGTAGTCAGTTCAGTGACTTTTTCTTATTACATAAGGCTAGAAAGTAGCTGTTAGTGAGGAAAAGAAAAAAAGACCTAGGTTGGATTTTGTTGTAGACCACTGAATGTGTCTTTATCACTATTTTTAAGATGTTTGCTAACACAACTCAACATAGCTGAGGCAAACCAAACGAACATATTCTTTCTGGTAGTGAGCAAGCTCCACAAAAGCCTGAACAAAACAAAAAAAATGTTTATATGAATGCCTCGCTCTGCAGTTGAATGTACCATGCAGTATGAAATAAATAGACTCCCACAGCTGACATGACATGGAGATTTTTACTGTCAGAGAAATCAATGACCATCATGCACAAATTGTCTGGTCTTTCTTTGTTTGGCCCAGCAAGGGGTTCATTGTGGCTTTGCAACACCCGATGTGTTGCTTTCCCTAGCATGCTGAAAGAGACATGACTTAGACAGAATATGTTTGCCACTTACAACAATACTTAAAACTGATCTGTGTGCAACGGACTGCAAGTGAACTACACTGCTGTCACATCCAAGAACTCTGTTGATTGATAAGATCAGCTTTGAGGTCTTGAAAAACATTTGTTATCATGAATGTAGGACAGCATTATATTTACAAAAAAAATCCCTTCGATATGGTGCTAAAATGGTGCTACGGCTTTCCACGAATGTCCAAAACACGTGGCTCAGCAGAAGCACTGTGATACCACATTCAAACTTTTTTCAAGTTGAATCCCATTAAATCTTCTCTGGGGAGCTGAACTGAATTGGAGATGAGCGGTGAATAATGCATTAACTGTGTGGTGACATCACCCCAAAAACACACACATACAACATCTCTGCGAAAGAGGTTATGTCCTCTTGCTGTCAGAAATTGTTCACTTGAAAATGTTTTTGCTACAAATCATACAACTCTATTATTAGAGGAATCTGACAATGTAGTGTGTGTGCAAGTTCAACTCATCCACTGTAAAAGGTGCAGTTTAAATGTATTTGTTCCTGCAGCCTCCTGTACCATTATTCAAGCATAAGAACAAATTAAAACATGCATTATTGGTTTGATAGGAAGGGTCACGCTTGGTTAATCTGTGTGGTACACTATAATAACTGACATGTTGAGATGTTTTCTGCTCAGTCCTGTTGGTACTCTGTTTTATAGGCAGTAATTGAAGAAGGGCTTGGAGGCTTCCTTCAGTGACCTCATTACCCCAATTAAATATGTAGCCTTCTCTGAAAACAGTCCATCTTACAAAGTGATGTTTGATTATCACTCCCAGTCCAAATGAGGTTAAAATAAGCAGCTGAGGAAGCGGAGCAGGGACTTATGGCTATGCCTTTTTACAGTTTACTGCAGTAGGTTAACCAAAAATCCTTTGAAAACGCTGTAGTTATACGCCACATAAATGATATTAAGAGTGCCATAGCAATGTCTGGTTGGGATGCTAATATCTAAACAAGTAGCATTCTTCATTAATATAGGTGACTCCAGGATTACTTCAACAAAATATTTGCAGCCTCTAGTTTGTTTGCAGTAACCGGAAAGACTTTGTTGCACCTGCATCTTTGTCCTGTAAAAGGGGGAAACATGGTAGGTTGTGTGTTTTTCTTAAATAAAACCCAGCCAGGCCCATACTACAAGCCGACCCTTAGCAAACATGTAAGAAACTTTTAGACTACAACATTTCTAACCAGAATCAGCAGACTGAACCAAGGACATATGTCTTATGCACAAACCTAAGCTGTGTCCAGACTCCAGAATCAGTTTGCTTCCCAGTGCATTTTAACTTTCCACCATTTGATTGTGTTTATTGGGTGTCTGAATTCTTAGTATATTCTCAGTTAATTTCTAGTGCCCCTATATAGAGGCGATTGAATAGCATACATGTGCCTTTACCCTTGGTTTATTTGATCATATAACCGTGCTAAGTATCAGTATTTCAGCATTGTTTAAAACCAGTTGGGTGTACACTATGCTGTGGTTTCTTAAAGTAGGGTTGTACCAATACTACTTTTGTTTTGTACATGCAATCAAAGCTGACCTCAGTTCTAATGTGGTTTAGGGTTCATTTGAGTCATTAGATAAGATGCTTTAAGAAAATTTCCCCTCATCTCATCGTTTTTCCTTTTAAAGTAAAAGTCAGGGAGATACTGTTTTCACCACAACTTTATGAAAAGTTTCATTCCAAAATGCTACATCTCCACACTTGCAAGACAAACTTAACTTCAAATTAATGGTTCAAATAAGTCTTTCAAAGTGTATGATTCACAAACTGAGTTTCACTTTCATGTAGTTTATAATTTTGTAAGAACACATGACATGTTTTCCACACAGTACATGAGTAGATGTGTCATTTTTAATTGGAACAGTATAAAGCTTCATACTGTTGTCAAATGAAAATAAATTCCTAAATTGTCAGCTTTTGAGAAGTTTAGAAAACAGCCTTGTTTTGAGCTCAGCAATGATGTTTTTGAGTTTAAAAAATGGATTTTGAAAGTGAATCATGAAACCATTAACGCATGGGGGAGCATAACTGGACAAATCCAAAAATGCACTATACGTAAAGACGTTACAAGATTTTACATTACAGACCTTAAAAGATATGAAAAACGTCAGGAATTTTGAATGTTACATTTATTTTAACACCACACTAGTGGTCTTCCGGGCTGTTGTCCAAATCCTCAAACCAGGAGAAAAAGTGCAGCAAACAATCGACCCTCACTAGACAGTTGTCCTCAAAGTTGCACACTAAGCGGTTGATTGAGTTGAGGCCATTTGCGGACGGCAACCTCAGATAGAAGGGGGAATCAATGCCGTGTTTGTCCACTTCTTTGCTCATTAAGGGACCTCTATTCACGCCATGGTCTGTATATGACAAAGAATGCTCACAAGTGCACATTTTCAGTCCGAAGAGGGTGGTTTTTCTCCTCCTCAAAGCCCTCCCCTCATCGAAATTCGCCTCACAGAAACGCTGTGCCAGAGGCCAAAGTCTTGACAGGGGTGGCCCAGTGAGAGGGAAATCAAACGAGGCCCTTTTTTCGGCCTGCCTCACCAAGAGGGGGGCTTACCTGCCAGTCCTTAATCTGTATCACACCTTTCCAGTTCAAGCTTACTGTTCAGGCTTACTGTTCATTCATCATCTTTAGTGATTCAGGGTTTTGTCTCTTGCCTGTTGGATGTGAGTCCTTGGTTACTCATAAATACTGGTAATACCTGAAGTGTGCAGGTTGAAATCCTTTCAGGCTTTTCAGTGGACTTGTCACATTCATCTTAGTGTGTAGTTAATATTGAACAGGAGTATGGTGATGAATGTTGATACAATGGACTGAATACTGGTATCAGATGTGAATATACTGCACAGTAGTGTAAACTAAGCCCACTGGCAGACCTAATTTAAATGTAAAAAATTACATTTCTCAGTCGAGATCTATTTGTCAGTGCAATTGGAGAGTTTTCTCTTGGATCAAAATGTAATGAAAACATGACTGCCTTTATAAGCCTAGAAGTAGACAAGGGACATATAGCCTATCTAATTGTGTGCCAATGGAACATTTGAACCAGTGTCTGTTGAAAATGAAGGTCTGGTTTGTGCAAGGTCAAGCATAGCTCCTGCACATAATTACATGCCATTTGAATGGCCTGCGTTGTTATAGTACTATTATTCCACAATATTGGACTTATACTAGTTCCTCTAAATTACCATAAATCACATAGAAGATTTCTATAACCACTCCGTCTTTAAAATTATTGCGTTTGTTTTGCAAAATGTACGTAATGTAAGTCAAATAATTTAAATCTTGTTCCCAAAGCATTTTATTTTTCACTTTAATTTCAGCAATTTTCTACAACAAATATTAGTATTTTGAAACAAGGAAGAATGGTGTCATCTGACAAACTGATGTATAATATCATAATAATAATAATCTGGATATAAGAAGCTTTGATTCTTGTGATGTCATAATACAGCCCTGTCTCCTAAAAATTATTTAGTTATTAGTTTCCATACAAAACTGCGTAATGAATTACGTTTAGATGGAAAGTTATTTTGTCCCAGATTACGTTTGTCTTTGACATATCACCAATACATTGAGTTGACTCAATCAACTCATAAGTATAAGAGTATTTTTACAGTGCATGTCAGATATCCTTAAAGTTGTGCAGCACTGCATTGGCCGCCTGCCGCTCTATTCAGCACTCCCTATAACCAGGTAAAAGTAATAACCACATTGCGAATTTATTTCTCGAAACAGGCGCATAATGAGGAAGACACTTCATGTGCGTTTGTTGGGAAGGTTTCAGTCAATGCGCCATGTAGAGGATTAAGGATTAATACGCTGGTCTAACTAGGAACGTTCACATTGGTACGAGAGTAAAGCCAGACAGAATAAGCACACAACGACTCTGATGTGTTCTTCAAAATAAAAGTCGTCCAGGAAAATCCATGTGTTGAGAACAGCCCTAAATACCAAAGAGAAAGCTAACAATTCGTTAAAATAGGACCTGTGAGATATGAACAGATTTAATAGGAAAATAGGCTACCCCCGCGTCCTAGTTGTTACCATGTCATGTGCCTGTTAATACAAACGCGTAGTAATTTAATGACAAATAGTGTGCTTTTATTTTGGAGAGAGAGAGAGAGAGAGAGAGAGAGAGAGAGAGAGAGAGAGAGAGAGAGAGAGAGAGAGAGAGAGAGAGAGAGAGAGAGAGAGAGAGAGAGAGAGAGAGAGAGAGAGAGAGAGAGAGAGAGAGAGAGAGAGAGAGAGAGAGAGAGAGAGAGAGAGAGAGAGAGAGAGAGAGAGAGATTTCTGCACCTCACTTTGGAAATTTGCGCTCGTGTAGTCCTGCTTAAAGCGGTGCTCACCTGCCGGGCTGCGTGGCTGTCAGCGGCTTAGCAACTGATTTAATAGGATAATCAGACTAATTGCCTCCTCTGATATTGCCTTCATTGATTCTGTCGACCATTCCCCTAATCACTGTCATGATTATCTTCATTTTCTTCTCTCTTGCTCTTTCAAAGTGACCGGCTGCAGGTGTTTTTGTGCTCTGATTTGCGCCAGTCCAGGCTGGCAATATGTAATTTTGGGATAGACGCTGCGTTTTTGGAGAAGTGGACTATTTCACAGCTGCGATTCCTCGTTTTCTTTTAAAACGTTGAGGCTTTACTCTGTAGACTAGAACGGATTCTGATACACCGTGATGGTGTGGGGCTATCAGAACTGACAGCAGAGTGTACGCTATCATTTGGAAACTGCTTGTGGGTAAGTTCAATTTGTGTTTTGATCTTTACGTTTCCAAAGTTGGTTAGATGCTCGTGCTACGTTCTGTGAATATGTTTAAACCAGTTTATGGGCACCAACGATTAATTTGAATGACACTGACATTTCATATAGGTACAAAGATTTACATCACTTATCGATGCGCTTCAACAAACGGATTCATGATCTCCTAATATGCGGCACTTAAATGCGCATTTGGAGTGAACGGTTTCCCTCAGTTACGCATGGATCCCATTCAGTCTTTATGCTTTAGTTGCGGATGGAGCTCAGTGGAAGTGCTCACAGCTGCAGTACGACAGCGAAGTGCACTACTGAAGTCTTCTGTATTCTTTAGTAAAACACAATTATCCAGACACAGCGGTTAAGGTGTCAATGCATACGAGCTTTTGATTTTCTCAACGTTAATTGTGGAAAAACTGTGCGCATTTGAATGTCGCTCCGGTGCGTCAGCAATGTGTTTGTGTATGTGCACCTGTGGGAAGTGCGCGATTGCGTGCTTGTGTCAGTGGGTATATGCGAATTTGTGCACATGTGCGTGTCACTTTGTGCGTGCACACACAAAGCGCGCGTGTGTGTCAGAGGAGGTAGGCGAGAAGAACCGGGGCTCAGTTTATTTCAAATTATTTCTGCTGAGTGATTGCTTGGCGAGTCAGCTCTCTGTGCCTCTCCTCAGTATTTGCTAGTATTTCAACTCCTATTCCCTTCTTGCCTTCCCTGCTTGGATGGATGATGGCCTATGATTGTCCACATGGATATTGGAGCTCCACTCTGTTTGGGACTCAGAAAGTGATAATGCTGTAAAGTTAGAGCAAAAATGCTGGCTTAAAAAAAGGGGGAAAACCTTTCTTCTCCTCCTTCACCCGCTACAGAGATGGGTTACAGAAGGTTACTCTAGCCTTGCAAGTTGCTTCTCACCATTTAACCAAGCAACGACTGCTGCAAAGATGCTTCTTTTCTCGTCTTTTTGTAAATCTATTAGAAACCATAACCTCATCTAAGGCCAAGGCCTACAGGCAGTGGAAGCATTACATTCAGCCAGCACCTCATCACTCGCATACCATTGTCTATTTTTGTCAACAGTAATATTTGCTCCCCATTTCCACTGCTCCAAAATCTACTCGCATCGTGCTCTGCTCTAAACCTTTCCACTCCAATTCTTTCTTGACACTTTCTGCTTTAGGTGATATCTTCTTGGTTTATGATGTTATTTTAATAACATCTTCATTTGTCTCCAACATTTGGTGTTAAGCTTTGCCACAGGAGCAACCAAGAGCACATGAATTTATAGGTAAGTGGCAGTGGCCACTTAACGGAAGCCCTGCAGCTACATATTGAGCTGAGTCGAGTGCTCTCACACAGAAATTGATTTAGACAGAGATTATGTCATCAAGCATTGGCACTTTTTTATGCTGGTCAAGTTTACCCAGCGGCATTGCATTCCTCTTCTGCTCCCTGATGAATTAAGTGTAGGTTTAAAGGGCATGTTAATGCATCAATAACGCCGTCATTTCATTGGCAGGATAATTTCAAGTGCAGTTTTGAATACTTCATCAGTGTTAAAAAGAATTTTAACTCTGACAGTGCATTTGAATTCTTCCTTTTCTTAATAGATGATAGAAGAAATGTTATTATTTGTCACATACAATTGTACAGTACAGTGTAGTGAAATTCAATTTCTGCATTTAACCCATTCTAAGCATTAGGAGCAGTGGACAGCCACATACAGCGTCCGGGGAGCAACTTAGGGTTCAGTGTCTTGCTCAAGAACACTTAGACATGTGACTGTAGGAGCCTGTGATTGACCTCCAATCTTGTGGTTGAGGGCTGACCCACTCTACCTCTGAGCCGTTGAGCCATGATCTGTGATCAGGCTTACCACAAAACAAACAGTCACTATCCTTCGGACTCCACGTATGGAATGCTGCGGCTGAGGAGGCCATGTTTCCGGCATTGGGCCTTCTCGTCCTGCGCTCTGACGCGCGTTGCTTGTCACTGCCAGCATTCTTCCTTTCGTTCAGAGACACTTCTTTCTTCTGAGTGCAATATCTTCTGGAATCATTTTCAACAAGATAGGACATAATAAACTTCCATAGGTGTCCGCTACAACACCTAGTGCGTCAAGGCTACGCACCTGTATCTCACAGTCATCATGCAGTTTGCGCAAAGCACTTACATCAGTCGCTCGGTTTACAGGAGTCATGTTCAGTAACTTATTCATATGAGCATTAATCACTAAATCTTTACGGCCAAATCGTTTTTTAAGCAGATCAATGGCAGTGTCATAATTAATATTAGACAAAGCGAGGCCTGCTACTGCACTCGCGGCGGTGCCGGTCAGAAATAATTTCAAATAACTGAATTTGTCAGTCTTGCTCAAACGTTCATTATCATGGATAGTTGTTTCGTACTGACTCCAAAATCCTTGCCACTCACAAATCTCCCCAGAAAACTTCTGAATGACCAGTTTGGGAAGTTTGACTGTGTTTCTTCTATAAGGCCCAGATCCAGATCCATGCTCACTCTGTCTGGACTGGCTTTCTGTATCTTCCTTGCGCAACGCGCGTCTCACTCTTGTTCTCCGCACACTCATTCTTCTCATTTTATTCTTCATGAACTGGATCCTTGAGTCCCGGGTTTCGGTACCAATTTGTTAAGTACAAGGAAAGATTCCAATGAGAAGAGTTTTCTTGTTGCATGAAAATCATTTTATTGCCTATAACTTTACAATTCTAATTTGCGCGGGGGAAAAGGGAATGGAAACAAAGGCAGTATGGAGTCTATTTGTGTGCTTTCGCGCGGCGTGTTTGTGGTTCCTTTATCCTGGGGAACCCCAATAGGCCACGCCCACTTCGACAGGTTATGTCCATATATGGAAACATGCGTCACACTTTAGAATGAACTCCTTACTGCAGGTGGAACGTCTCCATTTGTAGAGCTAAATAAGCTGCAACGACAATAGTTAGGGACATGCAATATAGCCACAACAGCCACCTACATAATAATACTCTAAACATAATAAACCCTATAGTTGAATTTGCACACGTGAACATTAAAGCTGCACAGACAGACAGACAGTACAATGAGTTACTTTGGAATTAACAGTCATTCCCATAACTAATATTTAATCTTCTTTTCCTATTTTCATGAGGCAAACCCCACTCAAACTAAAATGTTCTAAAACACACCTTGACAAGCATTTGGAAATAGCACTTGACCCTGTTCAGCTTGCAATGCTCTCTCTGGCAGACAGAAGGATCTGAAGACATCACAAGCTTTTCCCCTTCCTGTCTTGATTGATACCTTTAATTTTCAAGGAGCTGTCACCAAGGCCTATTGGTCTTGGCTTTGCAATCAGGGGGGCGGGTAGTCAAAGGCTTTTAAATGAAAGAGTTCATTAATATAGTGGGAAATAAGGGTTGTCTCACTGTGCAATATTGGCTCTGTGTGAGGAGCAATTGGAGCAATTGATGAGGATTTGTGAGGAAGAATGTTGGAGTGGAAGTTCAGAAGGGCCACCTCAATCATGGCTATTAAATTACTCGAGGGAAAATGGAAATACCGAGAGGTGATCCAGCTTGTGTGTTTATGTATGTGTGCAAATATCATACTTCAGCATGAGCACCTTCTATTCTTGCTTGGTACTGCTGTGCAGACTTATTGGCTGTTGTGAAATCTGAGCATTAGAAGCTGTGGACTACATGCATAACAGACGTGCTCTCAGTTAAATCTTTTGAAAATCCAATTCCCTTGAAGATGAGATCCCTCTTTCCCCACGCCTTGTTCCATTTTCCATCGCAATCATTGGGCATCGATCTGATTCAAAGCTATTTATTTTTGTTGCAGCCATCATGTCATGAATTGACAAGTGTGGTAGATCAGGTAGATTACAATATGTCTGGGCATGTCGCATCGCCCATAAAAAGGAGATTCATGACGGGGTGAATACCAAAATTTCAATCTATCAACAGTCTGCATTTTCAGGCTTCAGTATTTTCAGATACAACTTTTCAGTCATTGTTCTAGTTTAGCTACAGTAAAGTGCCAGGTTACAGTAGGAGACCTTTCTTTAAAGCAGTGGCTAGTGGCCTTTTTGGCTCGTGATCCCTTTAAAAAGAAGTAGTGTCTATTTGTGACCCCCATCACAGTTTGCGGAAAATTTGTCAGGTTTCTTTTCCCTATCAGACTTCTCACGTTTGAAGAAATTATTTTAGAGGCCTGATGGGTTAACTAAGAACTATTAAATAAGAAAAATGTATATTGTTTTCCTGTCATGTTAATTATCTGGAGATCCCTCAATTTGTAAATATCTATCTGGTGGACTTCAGCAAGCTTTCACTCTTTCTACATACTTAAAAAAGGTAATTATTTACAATTCACAAATAACTGTAACCACAATGCAGGTCAGGCCAAATCAAGAGTTCAACAGAAGTTTTCTTTGTTCTCTAATCTGTGTCCTGCAGAAATAGGAAACTCAACCGATGTGTCCATTTCAGAAAACATGGCAACCATGATCACTCACTGATGGGAGCTGAGGCTGTATGGAAAAATAAATGACCTTTAACATTGGCCCCCCATTCACTTTGTGGCCCTTCAGCCCTATATGTATGCCCTTCCCTGCTGTTATTCAGTGGAGAGATATCAAAAAGAATGGTCTTCTCTGCAAATCATTTTCATGGGCCACTTATTTTTCAGACCTTGACTTGAATGCTTTCCTGTATGGATGTGAACTGAGCGTTTGCCGCTGCAATGCTAGCTTTATTTACTCTCTGCATGTAATGGCATTCATATCCAAACCGAGTTACGCTTGGTAATGGCATCATTTCCAACTGTCTCTTTACATTGCTCTTGAAAAAATACATATGCAAGCTACTCTGTGTAAGTGTGTGTGTTTGGGGGATCAAAGCATAAAGATGACCAGAGTCAAATGCAAATGCAAAGCACTTTATTTTCCCATTTGTTACTGCAAAAAAAATAAAAGGACCCCGGGTCAGATGGTGTAGCACAGCCTGGAGCTTAAATGGTGTGCTGGTCAATTGTATCACAGCTAAAATGAAGAATAAGGCACTGCAATACTTGTGTTGCACTGATGAAATGGCCATCTAAGGCATGATCAATTATTTCAGTATATAGTATTTTTCTTTGCTAGGGGCAGGTGACGTTTAAAATGTGTGTTTTTTTTCCCTCCTTTTTAATCAGCAGTAGAATGAGAAGCCCATTGCTATAAGCAAGAGGGCGGAATTATCATTTTCATTCTTTCTTTTCAGACCCACTGTCATCATGCCATGTCTGGAGGTGATCCTCAGAGGACCATCCAGCCTAGAAAGAGGAAGTTGATGTGTTTTAGATAGCTTTTAGAGAGATGTGGATAGAGGATGGAAATTGCATGCCAGGGGAAGCAAAATGAGCAATTTTTCCTCCCATTTCTCCTCCTCTCTTCATCGGATCTATGCTTACTCATTCATGAAGGCTTTGTTGTGACATTCGTTGGTTGGTTTGGAGATAAAAAAAATCGAAAAAAATGCCAATTGGCAGTGGGGGGGGGGGGGGGGGGCTGTGCAAGCCAATGCATTTGCAGCATTAACTGCATAGTAGAAGAGACACGTCCATCTGATGTTTAGTAAACTGACCCATTTTCTTTGATTGTCCCCCTTTTATAGCGCTCCTTACTGTATTATATGAGCTTTGAAATGTACAACCAACATTATTAAATGTGTACATTTTGACCCAGTTCAGTTACATGCATGGCTGAACACCCGCAGCCACAGCATCATCTATATATTCAAACAGCAATTCCAGTAATAATCCAATCCCCAGTTTGGCTAATGATGGTAATAATTTTATGCTGCTAAGACATCCTTTTCATTACAACTGAGGAGGTTACTGTTGTTCCTCTTTCCCAGCCAGAGCGTGGCTCTTGTTCCCCCCTGCAGGACCAGACCGAGAGAGACTGGCTCGCAACAGGGTTCTTGATTTATGGGCCACTTTACAAGAGGGGCCTGGGGACGCAGCACTCCTTGTCCTCCGATATTGAATCTCTGCTGCCTAGCATGGAGATGTGGGTCGTCTGTTATTGTGTGAAAGCTTATTTGCATTGTGCTGTTAAGCTCTCAGTGGTAACTACAGCATGTCTGCTCACCTTAGCACTTAAGTTTATTTTTGCTTGCAGGGCTGTTTGGTTCAGACATGTAAGGGACATTTTTGGAAGGAAAGGTGCAGTGAAGGCAAATAGCTTTCACATCGACATGTTTGCGTGTGTCTACTTTTGCAATGTAGCATAACATTTAAACAGTCTGACCTATGAGGAAATGGATACTGCATTTGATTCAAATTTCACCGTGAAAAACAGACTACCTGCCATAACACAATATATTATATATTTTAATCAAATAATTTGAAAGCCAAATGCGGCATATCCATCATTATCCTTAGCATTGTGCATTCATCAACAATGGAAGCTGTACTTTCAAGCAGTGCACAACCTCAAAACAGATCAGATCAATTGACTGCACAATTCGAGCACATTTTCTGTTTTGGCTGAAGCGGATTCTTCTTAGTGGTTGGTTTGATTAAAGTATGTTTAGCAGCCTTAATGAATGTAGTTGCTGTAGGGTAGGCATTTATTAACTTGTGTTAATAATCTGACAATTCTCTTTCATTTACCCTTAAATCAGCCCATGGTTCTGCAGACTAGACAAACTACAAAAACTGCCAGAGCATTATTTCTCATTTTTTAGGCCTTTACTTTCTACATTTTCTATTATTTAAGAACATTTGCATTAGAAATGTTAATGGGGGCGCCCGGATAGCTCAGATGGTAGAGCGGGCGCCCCTATATAGAGGTTTACTCCTCGACGCAGTGGTTCCGGGTTCGACTCCGACCTGTGACCCTTTGCTGCATGTCATTCCCCCTCTCTCTCCCTTTTCATTTCTTAAGCTGTCCTGTCAATAAAAGGCCTAAAAATGCCCCAAAAACAAAACAAACAAAAAAAACTAAAAAAATGTATTGGTCCATTATTATGTTTCTGTCTAAACCATAAAAGATGCTCTGCAGTACTCGAGGATCTTGACCATCCTGCTTTTTCAAAGACAAACCTGAAAAAAAGACATCCAGTTGAATCTTTTCCTGCTGTTATACTGTAAAATATGCAGTGTTCTTTTACTTTCTTAAAGTCAGAGCTCCATGAAGAACTCAGACTTTGATGCTCTCCAATGAATAGCATTAGCATATTGTAGAGTTAGCTGGAGACTTGTCGGTTCAGCAGCAGATCAGTCTCAGTGTCACAGATTTAAATGTAGATTTAAATGTGTGTTGAGTAAAAAATGTGTATTAGAGGTTGTGTGTGAGAGATAAAGAGAGGACTGCTTCAGCCTGTGTATATCTCATCGCTTCCTCTCGAGGTGAATCCTGTTTCAGACCTTGAACTCTGACCGTGTTTGAGAGTTTGATTGACACCTGCAGTACAGATCAAGCCTGGGAGGGGGGGGGGGGGGGACTTGAGAGACAGATATTCTCACGGACCTGCTACAAGAATAAAGTACAAGTTGGTGGATGAGCCACATTTTTTTTACCTCAACATAAGAGTACAGTGGCTGTTCTGATAGTATAAAGCAAGCTTAGAAAAAATGTGACAGCATCTCTGTACTGTCCTGTATTTTTTTTAAATTTTTTTTTATAGTTTACAAGAAAAGCGTTTTGAGGCTGAGAGCATCCTTTCAAAGAGTGCCAATGATGTAGCAATAGAGCAGAATCGTCAGCATTAATTTAGCGTTGTGTGAATCATCACTGTGCTGCTTCACTATAAATCCATATACATCAGCATTAATTCAACATTTTTAGACCAGTTGAATAGCAGCTTTAGTGCTCGTAGCAGCTGAGAGTGAACAAACAACACTTTAACAACCCCAATAATTGTCCGTGTTTTTGAAAAATCAACATCCATTAACAGTGGGAAATTTGCTGTGTAAACGCAACAAATTGGTTTAATCTTTTAAATCACATCAACACACTTTATTATAGACAGTTATAGAGACAGTCAACTCAGTAAAACTCAGATGTTAATCACTGTGATGTCAAAGTATGGATAGTTTGCACAAGATTCTCCAGTTACCCAAATAATCCCCAATAATTTGCTTCTCTGTGTGTTTCAGTGCTCTGCTGCTTGGCACCATCTCATGATACTGCTTCTCATGGTTTGCCTTCTCCTCACTCTCTATTCTTCAACCTTTTCTAACATTCATTCATCCTCTCTTCCCCTTTCACCTCTTCCTCTCAGAGATTCCAGCAGGCTCTCTCTTGGTCCTCTTAGCCCTGGCCTGGAATATCCAGAGAGAGCTCCGTTTATTTAATGTCATCCTTATTTCCCTGACAGCCAGGCAGGATAAAGGATCTAGTTAGCAGGCAGCTCAGCTCCCAAGACCAAACATAAGAAATATAAATTGTACATTATATACTGTATCTGCCATATTTCACCCACAGAGAGCGATTTCTGCCACTTCTATATAGTTTACTAACTGTTGATGTTAAATGGTAGCTTAGTTGGCTGTTGTTTATTTGGTCATTTGTTGAGTTCAAAATTCCCATAGTAGATATATTGACTATAAAAGTGATGTTGGGTATTTGTACACTGCAAGTGCATAGCAAGTACAACCCAGAGGCACAGGGGTTCTTATTTCCAGGTTCTGTACATGATGTAGCCTAGCTTTCTTGCTGTTTATGTAGGCTTTGAAACAGCATTTAGACCATGATTTAGGGAAATATATTTTAACGGTTAAATGAATATACAAAGAAAACATGGTACAGACCTTTCTAGTTTTTTATTTAATCCTTGTTATGACCCTGTTTAGTAATACATTTTGCTTCACCATAGAATCCAGCTACATATGGTTAACTACTAAGAACTGTTTTGTCCTCACCACACAGAGACAAATTAACCACTGAAGAAAATACACAATTGCATAACGTTGCTACACACGGTGTGTCTTTCATTGCTTCTTATTCATCTGTTGATTGTGCTCTTGATGCGTTGCGCTGTTTTTATTCTCACTGTTGCCATGCAGGAAGTCGACTGGGTGCATATTTTTTACACTAAGCAGAAGAAACATTTATTCTAAGACATTTACGGTGTTAAACATATCTAGAGATGTCGATTGTGTTCGAGAAGCAACCTCTTCTCTCTCTCCTATGCGTGTATGTCAAGAACATGGAGGCTTGTGGTTGCAGGGTTATTAGATAATCCAAAATGGAATAATTCAGTGAGGAGAGCTCAGACTTGTGTGGGTGTGTGCGTGCGTCAGCCAAGGGTGTAAGGGCTTGAAAAGTGTTCCTCACAAATAGAAATGTTAATAACTCACCAAGCAGAGTACATATCAATTTCCCGACTGGAGGTGGAAGGAAAGGGGCAGAGGGGTGACATGGGGAGAGGCAGTTGGTGGGGGGGGGGGGTAATGACAGAGATAGATTGGGTGTAAATTCATACTGCAACTGATATGAAGCATTGCACTTCTAATTATTTTTTCAGTTCGGATCAAGGTACGTGACCCATAATGCTACTTATATTTAAGAGCTCATATCAGAATTTGTCAAAAATAGGGGCATAGCTAAGAAAACGTCTCTCTTTAATAAAATAAAAAAAAAAAAATCATTACCGATGACAGAGATAGATTGGGTGTAAATTCATACTGCAACTGATATGAAGCATTGCACTTCCAATTATTTTTTCAGTTCGGATCAAGGTACGTGACCCATAATGCTACTTATATTTAAGAGCTCATATCAGAATTTGTCAAAAATAGGGGCATAGCTAAGAAAACGTCTCTCTTTAATAAAATAAAAAAAAAAAAATCATTACCGATTAAATCCAATCATTGAAATTGTTCTGGCACTCTAACGACAGCATTGGTCACTGTTGCCAAGAAAATAAGAAATAATTTCTTAATTGTGACACCCATGAGCGCCTGGCTCAGCCAGTGTTTGCATGCAGGAGGACTAAACTCAACACTGGAACAACAAGCAAAGAAGAAGCAAAATGTCAAAGCTTTACACTTCAATTCAATCAAAATTCCAAAGCACAGAAGTGAAATGTTTTCCAAACAAGCGGGAGAAGTGTAGGCACATATACGGATGTCTGTTAATGCCTCTTGCTGTCGGTTCTCGTTTGTATCTGATATGGGTAACATCCTGCAAAGTCATCCAGAAACATCCGATATGAGCAGTGGTTCAGAATTGAGCACGAGGGCCTTCAGTGTGAACAGCCCGAGAAAATGTATGAGCAAGAGAGACTTGAAATGAGAGATCCGTATAAATCATCATCTCGATATCCACCTGGCGAGCTTCAGTAAAGCAGTAAAGCCTCAGTCGTCGATTGCTGAAAATGTTTGTGTGCAAATGTGAGACGGAGATGCATTCCTCTGGGCCAACTACGGGCCCGAGAGTGTTGAGAGAGTGCCCCATTTCTCTTGCTGAACCCTCCTCGAAAGTAATTGAATTTTGGATGAATCCACTGAGGAGGAAACTGTCCTCTACTGTCAGGGAGGGGATTCCTGAGGAAAAACAATCAAAGAATGAGAGGCAGGTGACAGCACCTTTTTGGATGAGCTTTTCTTTAAAGAATGGCGCACTATGAGATGCTTGACAGGATATGCTTTCATTGTGGAATTTTTTTTGAGATTTCATATTTTTTTTGGACATCTAGTATCCGTTCATTTGTTGAAGGGTGGTAACTCTTCTTGCTTTTTTCTGCTCTATTGTGTTCCTGATCTTATCTTTGACAGTTAGACAGCTGCACTGAATTTTTCACTTCTCACTGGCTAATAACCATGTGCCAAGAAGTAAGACGATAGCGACAATAATACATTGACACCCTTTTCATGAATACTGATAACAAATGGAGTGTTTGACCTTGATAAACCATTGAGTGGCTCAATTATTCATCTACTGTGGCCATCTTCTTAAATACATTCCATCGGCATCAGAAGCAGGGAATCAAAGATAAAGCACATAGTCAAACTTAACCATAACATTTAGTGTATTTGGGGAAACACTGCAGACATCTAGCAGTACAGAAGCAGAATTAAATCCCTGCAATGTTTTTTTCAATCATTCCTGGTGGCTACAAGCTCTCTCAGCCTCCATCTTGAACACTTTCCCTTTCTTTTCTTGCAAGCCAATCCCAGCTGATTAAGAGACTCAATTCATCATTAAAAAACAGTTAAAATACTGACTGATAGAACTGTAGCAGCACTCCAGCTTGAGTGTAGGGACTGATGGTAGCAACCAAGAGAACCATACCAACAAAGGGGAATATGCATTAACAGTTTAATCATAATTCAGCTGGTCATACTGTGATGACGGTGACAATAAAGCAATTGGGGTGAGGACCTTATCCAGAGCCAAAAAAAGCTGCTTCCAGTTGAGTTGGTGGAAGTGTATACCATCACAGACGCAAAACTAAAAACAGCCATCATGGACACGAAGCGAAAGAATTAAGCCGGTGGTAAAAGCACCTCAATGCAAATAACAACCGTATAGACATGTGGTGGTCAATCATGTATTGCAAAAGCGAGAATGCCTGCATCAATACGTGCGTGGCTGCCAGATTAGCTCAACACCTCTTATGCTCGCTTTGATCTCCTCAACAGAGCCAACCGTTAAAGCCCTTTCCTCAGAGGACCTGGCACTTGTGTATACAGCGGACATGAGAAGGACCCCGCTGAGGGTGAATGTGAAGCTTGCCGTGTACTAAGAACATGAGCCCAACATTTAGCTGTTGTCTTCACCGACATATTGGACACATCTCTATTTCTGGAGAGCGTCACCTGCTACAATATGCCAATCATTGTCCTTCTACCTGAGACTTCTGCAGTGTCATGCCTCGGCAATTACCCACCTGTGGCATTCACCCCCATATTTATGAAGTGCTTTGAGAAGCTAGTCGTGCAGCATGTCGAAGATCCCCAACTGGATTGCACTTGGTGCAAGTAGATAAGCAGGATGTCATTTCCACTCAGCTCTCACAACTCAAAAATAACAGCACCTTTGTCTGAATGTTGCTTGACAGCAGTCTTCACATAACCTTGGATTCTGGACTTCCTCACCTTCAGACCACTGACCGGTTTGGATTGGAAGATACACCTCCAGAACATACTACTAAATACAGGTATTGTGGGGTCCAGATTCCCTAAAACTTCCATAGAAGGATTATCAAAAGTATCTTCACTTCTCCAATGACAACCTGGCACCACACACGTGGGGCCCAAGATTTGCAGGGGAAATTAAAATCCATGTATTGTCGCCCAGTGCTGGCAAGATGAGGTGCGTGCACAGATCCCATAGAACAGTTCAGGAAATCACATATCCAGGAAATCCTATACATCATATAGTCCAGCCTAAGTCAGTTCATCCTGTCGCTATTCTAGCAGGAGATAGAGAGGGATCTGCTGACTACAAGGCAGCTTCTTCCCTCAGGCTGTAAGTCTCCTTGCTTTAACTCCCCCACACCACCACCAAGGAAGACTCACATGTCACTCATCTCGCATACCTCTGCTCTACATGTTCCACAACTGGCATTAAATAATATTGAACCAGAACTGAAGCAATCAGTCGATTGTCGAAAATTAATCAGCGGCTATTTAGTTAATTCAGTCATTTGTCAATAAAAAAACAAACAAAAAAAACAGAACATATCATTGTGCCAGCATATCCATCGTGAGGATTTGCTGCTTTTATTTTGTCTTTTGTGGTACTAAACTGAATATATTTGGGTCTCGGATTATTGGTCAGGCAAAACAAGACATTTGAAGACGTTATCTTGGGCTTTGCCAAATTGTGATGGGCATTTTCTCTGACATTTTATAGACCAAATTATTCTTTGATCAATTTAGAAAATAATCTACAGATGAATCAATAATGAAAATAATCATGAGTTGCAGGCCTGTATTGAACTATCTGAATGATTACAGGTAGTTCCTCATTTTAAATCATGAGTTAACACTGGGACCTGTTTCAGGGTAATATTTTTACTGTTTAGTATATAGATGATGTAGCATTACTCTTTTCCTTTTGCTTTACTTATATTATCAGTTTATTGGTTTGTTCCATTTTTTTAATATACTGGTATTTCAAATATATTGTTACCATTAAAATATATACCGCTATACCCTGTACTTCTACATTGTCCATGAAAAAAATGCAAATAACATAACTAATCTTTGTGGGAGAAAAACAAAACCTGCAAGATCAGTGGCCTTTGAAATGGCTTTGAGAAACCTTACTTCTGGAGCCATTTTTCTTTCAACGGCTGCACGCAAGCTTAAAGCAAAGCACTATGTCATGTTTTCATGTGTGAATACATTTAATCCCATACTCCACAATTTTGGTCACTGCACACATACAGGCATAGTGTATGATCAGTGTACCCAACAGAACATGACTTACTGTATTTGCTCATCAGTATAGTTGGTATCAACAAAAAATTAATTACCCTGCATCGCAACAGCACGTTGTTACCTTTTCAGTGTTAATAAGTGCTTGCTTTAGTGTAGTCCAGGATATCGCTGTAAAATGGAGGAATACTGAGCAGAGCTGGTAATTCAGTTGTTTCCTCTGTTTTGAAACCAAAGAAAGATGGCACAGCTTTTGTGCTAATGTAGCAGACTAGCGCCCAACATGGAAAACTAATTAAAAAGATAAGATATTTGTGTGGTGACGTTTAGCTCTTCTGAGGTGGCATTGGTTGCAGAAAGCTACTAACAATAGGCCTTTGACGAGGAGAACACGGCAAGGTCGCCATGTTTGGCTACTGGCCAGTTTCGCATGCCACTGTGAGGGTCTCAACGGTTAGTGTGGCTTTTGAGGGATTCCCCTCAAAGGCTTTGTGATGCAGCTTTGTGAAATATATGTGAAGCATCTTTGTTGCGACTGAAATGCCAATGGAAGCGCTCTTGTAGCCTACATGGACATCTTGTCGATCCATAGCAGAGATGGCACTTTTGCCTGTAGCAAGGAGATGAATTAGTAGCCAAACAAAAAGAAAAGATTATACAGTCACATGAAGGGGTCTAATGAGAAAGTGTATCACTGAGAAATAATGTTAGCTGCTGGCTAAATCTGACTAAACACTGACTTATAACTTTAATGAACTTTAGACTAGTCCTATTTTATATTGGATAACATTTGATTCCAATGAGCTTTTTTGTCATAGTTTATCCCCTGTTCTGATTGGCTAGAAGGTCTGCATTATTATCAAATAAAGCACATGATTCTCACCTTGCAGCCTTATTATTTTCCTTAATAAATGCTCATAGCTAGAACTACCATCACCTGATTCGTAAGTAATATTAATTCCAAGATATGTACTGGAGATACTGTTTCTAAATTACCAGGCAGTTCTGTGATACTGTGTTTGACTGACATCAAGTGAAGTGTCATGTGATTCTTATTATCATCACCATTATCATTATTACCATCTAAAATGTAAGATATTTCTCGGTTTATTATGCCATTTTCAGTTCTATCCACATTCTCATTCTGCTTTACTCTGTGAAAAGCTGGATGTCAACATAGAGATATCCTGATCAGAGTGGGGACCTGATTATGTCATGTTAGTTGGGAGAGAAGTTAAATTAGTGTGGAAGATAGTTGACAAAGCTGCAAAGCCAGCTCTTGATAGATGCCTCTTACCATTTGTATCATCAACAGCCTCCCCCAGATTATACAGTAAATCAGTAAAGCAGAGGCAGACAAACACTTTGGCGAACAACATTTACACATAGGGGTGTTAGATCTTTTACAGCTGACCTTAGGCTCTTGTAAAAGTGTAAAAAGAACTTTCAGTTTCTTTTATATTTGAGCTTTGATCGAGCTTCTCTTGCCAAAAATCATTATCTCTTTTTTATGTTTTGGATGGATTTAGTGTATTCACAGGCTGTCTCAGTATGGAATATTAAATCAAGTTTTTGTTTCCTTGTAGGACTGGTAAAAAATGAAAGCTCCCATTCCTCTTTTGATCCTGCTTCATGCCGTTGTGGTCCATTGCCTGAAAGTGGTGTCGAAGAGAGGCTCAGGTAAGTCTTGTCTTTCTACCACAACTACAATCTCTTCCTTTCGTTTTAATGATAGACTGTACTGAAAAAAACTGAAAATACTGCATAGTGTCTATTTTACTTAGAGTGTTCCATATATTAACAACTTCAGCTACATTAATCGGTACAGGTTTGAATCCCTGGAACATGCCAAGATGTCAAGGCTCTTCTTTTTACCTGAAAGCACACATCATGTTTTGGTCAACAGCAGAGGGATTGCATGGCCTTGTGCTGTTTTACTTGCAGACTCCAACCAGTCATGATGAAAAACAGAGCTGTTCTGTCTTTTAACAGCTTGATTTTGTAAGTCCACAAACATTCAATTCAATTTGAGGTTCTGTGAGTGATGATGGAATTTTTCGTTGTTGATCTTTGCAGATCAATTGCATGGTGTAGTCTTGTTTTCTTATTTGTTGTATAATATAATAAGAACACAGACTTGTTTATTCTTGAAAGGTTTGCTTACCTCTTAATAACATAATAATGAGAGATCACATTAAACTTTGTGCAGTTATAAGGCACATGCTCGGATCGCCTGTCAGTGTGTAAGATTCACAATTAGTCTGTTTGGTCATCATTATCTGCAGCTCAAGTCAGATTTTGAACAGTGCAGACTGGAGTTAATTACGTTCTGGTTTTGGCTTTGTTTGTTTTTTTAAATATGTGCTTCCTTGCTATTGGACACAGGGCTGGACTGGCCATCTGGCATACCAGGCATTTTCCCGGTGGGCCGACGCACTTTTGGGCCGAATCGCCGATATAATTTATAGGATTTTTTTTTTTTTATTTTTTTTTTTTTGGGCTGCGCCGGCCCATAAAGAACTGACAGCGGCCCATTGGTTCATTTTCTTTACTGGCCTGACCCAATCAAATCCAGGAACCCCCTTCCCCACTCCCGGCCCTGAGACACGAGCTGTAATAGTTATGCTTATGCTGGAAGTTTAGCATCCATGTTAAAATGGACAAACGACCACCAAAGTGCAAGGGAGGTGCAGAGAAATTACGGGAGAAAAAGATTAAGAATCTACAGGCGGATGCCTCAAAATGTGCCAAAATTTCTGACATGTTTGGGACTGTAGTAGTTGCTTCAACATCTGCGTGCGTGCGTGCGTGCGTGCGTGCGTGCGCGCGCCTCACGTCATAATGACAACAAGCAGTTTGGCTGTAACATTAAAGTAAGTGGCTGTCAGGTAACCTAACTGCTTAAGCTTACATTGAAAATGCTAGCGGTTGGCCTGTTGGGTAGCTAAAAAAGTCTGTGTGATCTATGCAGCCTGTTCTACTAGGCTCGTGTATACAATGTATACAGCTGTCTCTCTAAATTGCCCAGACATTTAAGCTAAATTAATTATACCTTAACTTAGCTGACATTTTTCTCTGTTTCTCACTCTTTTAAAGGTTACCTTGTTAGAGTAAATCTTTCTTGTTCATTGGTGTGGGCGAAGGCAACATTTTGACTGATTTTACTGACAATACATATTTGTATACTTAAATGTTATTAAATAATTTGAAATTATACTTTAAACTCTTCGTCTTTGGCAATTACTTGCCTTGTACTTGAGTATGGAGATTGTGTACTCTATGGCCTTCAGGTCGTCAATCAAAAGTGAGTGAGTACACTGCTTCTCTTGTATTGGTGCTCTTTTCCAGGGCATATACTACTCTCAGCTTTATTGTAGCTTTTGGGAAGGGTTATGGTTATGGTTATTGTATTTAGCAGACACTTTTGTCCAAAGCGACAAAATATGAATCTTACAATAGTTTAAAATTAACTAGTAAACAGTAAACGGTTTTTAAAAGTTGCTAAGCCAATATTAAGCAAAATAGTAATAATAACAATAATGGCAATACAATATCAAATATCAATAATAATAAAAAATAAACAGATACCATAAATATACAAATCATAACTCTAAGAATGAATTAATTATTTAAGTGTAAGATCAACAGATAAGTCTTGAGACCCCTCTTGAAAGATCCAAAACTATCACATGAACGCAGAACACTAGGCAACTCATATCATAGAATGCACTCATATTTTAAGAGGACTGTCTGCAGGCAATGTGTCTGACCAATCACGGTGGGTGTGGGCCGCCTGGGCCGAATTTTTAGTCCCAGTCCAGCCCTGATTGGACGCAATACATTTTTCCCACAAGTGCTCGGTATTACCAAACATAGCCAGTAGATGCAATTGAACGCTACTGAGTTCAGTAGTATTGTGGTATTGCAGAGAGGATGTGAGCCAATGATCTTGTGACGTGTATTAACGTTTACATGTCTTAAATCGGCCTGATAGGTGCAAAGGACAACTGTGAATGAGTTTATGAGTGAGTTGCTCTGGATCCATGAAGCATGTTTCATCTAAAAGGATGCAGCTGTGGCCTTTTAAGGAATGTCCAAGTATTTACATAGTTGTGGTACTAATACTGCATGGCTTTCCAGACTCAAAAATAATTACTTTCTACAAAAGGATACATACAAGGTAGGGGAACAATCCACATTGGCAAACATGAAACATAAAGGAAGTCTTTGCAGTCTTGCAGTCTGTTATTTTTTTTTTCTATCCAGAGGCTGCTTGCGTCTGGGTTTTTTACCCATGCATATTAGACACAGGTGCAGGAATGGCCCAAGGCTCATCAAAGGGTTTTCTGCTTTTCCAGCAATGGTCCCTACGGGCTATCTCATCGGATGCTTCATGAGCCATTGCCTGGGGCAAGGATTTGAAATGTGTCCACTGATAAATGAACACCCCAACCCGAGCCAGACCTCCATCCTTTGTTCCTTCTCTTTTAGCTTGTACGGCTTTATTAGAAGCCATGCTGGTTGCAAGTTAGAGCAAAATTGTAAAAGGGGTTCTGGGCAATGAAAGCCAGTTTGAAATTGCATTGCTTTCATTTTTATGGAATGGAAAGGAACAGCGGGGGCAGGAAGGTGAATATCCTGGTGTCATAGCAGGTATATTTCAAATAAATGTTTTCAGGGTTTAGGGTTCCTTTGTTAATGAGATAAAACTTTTCCATTTTGTTTGGTCATATTTCTATTGCAGTTTGGATGACATCAGGCTCATAGTCTCCTTTAAAACCTCACTTGCAGTTTGGATTTCTGCACTACGTACAAGTGATATACTTCACTATGAAGGGCCTGTTTATGCAGCGTCTAGCAATATGTGACAATTTTAGCTTTTGTTAAGATTGCTATAAAGCTTTTACATGTAATGTTTGTATGTTTCCTATCTTAGCCAAATACTTTGACATTAATTCCAATTAAATCAAAAGCCTTAAAAGCCTCTTGGTTTTTATCTACAATGTTTTCAGGAAAATATGGAGATCCAGTACCCTGGAAATCCAGAGTTCTCGCGAGAGCACAATTTGAATTTGCTCAGCGAGTCACTCTGGCATTGAGTAATGATGCTCATTAACTATGCCCTTGTAGCCGAGCTGCCCCAATCACATCGGTGTATCTGATATAGGCGGGCCAGAGGCGAGCTAAACAGATGACGACAGTTTAATCTACCAGTTAGCTCCGCTGGTAGCTAAGCGTATGGGGCTCTGGATACGTCCAACGTGCAGTGAGATTTTCAAATCCATGCTTGGTGCCGCCCCTCGAGTTGGGCCATTTTCATTACTCAATGCCAGACCCTTAATCTTTCGGATTTGGGTCTGGATTTCCAGGCTAAAGATCCAGTTGAAATTGATCAAACAAATTACTGATTTAATCTCCAATAAGACAAACTGAGCTGCTCCAAACTCTGTAAACATGTAGTGTTTTTCATCCGTACCTTCGTTAAAGGAAATTCACTGTAGACAATCAAACCTGGAAGTGTCAGCCCATTAAAGGAAATTAAATGGCTCGATTGACTCCCTCAGGAACAATGAATCCACTATCTCACTTGCTTTCTCTTTCACTGGGCTCACACTTACATACAAACACACACAATCAACTCCCGAAACCCCTGCACAGTGCTGCATATGCACTGCTATTATCTGTAGATGATTAAATTCAAAACACCATCTTTGAGTAATGCTTTTTCTGCATTTGTACTCAGGATGGAACAGCGCAAAAACATACGATGCATATCTGCCATACTAATCCTATGCATGCATAAGTAGAAGAACATATCCATTTGTCCTCTGCTGTGGTTCTTCTTTGTTAGAATGCTGATTTGGCCTGAATGGTTGGGTGAACAGGATAATTATGTATATTTTTGCTTAATACAGCACTTCAAGTCAGATGTTGAAGTAAAACCCACTCTTGGATGCTCTCACATTGTTGTATACTATCGGTCAGTGATGTTCAACCCATGATGTACAATTCATTCCAGGAGATATATTTAACTCCATGACATGTTTTCATCAAGAAGCTTTTTTTTGGCTGCATTGCATTCTGGTTTATTAAGGCTATTGTCTGTGTAGAAATTAGTTGTCAGCTATTGTTATTGTTATTGTAGAAATCATTTTCTTGCTCTTTGATTATGATTATGCTAACAACAAAATAGATCTGATCTGGTTTTGAGTGATGCTATGATTGCTATAGTGTGAAAATGCACCCATAAATGCAAAGATCAGTACATAGTTGTAATCTTAGTTTGCTATTTACTGCAGGGAACTTGAAATCTCAGTTGCTTGTAAATCAGCGTTCGTAGTTGTTTCTGGTCAGAATGCACATCACAGTTTAACAGATGTGGTGTGATAGCAGAGGTCTAAAGATTAGAGTAGTGGGCTTGTCGCATTCCCAGTGGGAAAATCTGCATGGGAAAAAGTGAACAAGTGATGCAACTATTGTCAAATTGGCCTTCAGCAAGACGCTTAACAATGGTTTGCTTCTTTCTGTAGAGCAACACTACTATGCTCCCCTATATGAATATGGTGTTGCTGTAAAGGAACAAGTCGTCAGTAAAACCTCTTAAAAGGAAAAATAAAAACATACTAATCTGATCATTTGATGATATCTTCACACTTTACATATTGAAATAAGTAGCACTGACTAATGAAATTGCAGGATCACAGGCTGCTGACCTCTTTTGTTTACCTTTACTAACCTCATCAATCATCACTGCTGACATTTAAAGCTAAAAAATGTTTTTTACATTTGGAGGTCAGCATACCTCACCTTTTGGCAAAAATTAGTCATCATGAGGAAATCTGTTTGTCAAAAGTGAGTAATATCTCTTTCTGGATTAGAGTGATCCTTTGTTGGTCTATTTCTGTTGCACTTGCTATTCTTGGTTATTAAAAAACAAACAAAGATAATGTTCTCTGTTGCTGTTATTGTCCTAAACATACAATCAGCTCCCTTGTTGGCCACTTGTGCCATACTATACAATAGATGTTTTGTAGGGTTGTGTGAGAAAACCCTAAAAGTGCCCGTTTTGTTACTTGGCAGTGAGCCGAAAAGAGCGGAATCCTCCTTCTGTACGCCACACAGCTGCATTTAATTTGATATGCAATAGAAACTCGAGGGTTCATGTAAGGTCTCACTTTTGACTCTCTAAAGTAATAACCATGAATTTATTCTTTTTCTCACCTCTGAACATGGATTACAATCAGAGTGAGAGTGAGGAGGAGTTTCGGAAGGTACTGAGGATGACTTTTGGCAGACCTGAATACAAAATATGGCATTGCAAAAGCAACTAAACAGACCATTTCCTAAATACTATAGTAGTGTTCTTATTGATTTCATGGGCATTGTTGTCCCCAGGGATTTACTGTGATGCCTCTTGCTTAGAGCAGTTTCACAGCATGCCAGTTGATGACATACCAGCTATTTTGAGGATTGGACCTGCTGTCTTTTTTTGTCACAAGGACCTCAAGGCCAAAATTTAAGCTCACATTTAAGGCTTTCTTTTTTGGCTAAAACGTGACTCATATTCAGTAAATTTCCTCTGAGTCCATGCTTGATTTATTGTACCATTCATCTGATTTGTAAAGAAAACTGAAATATTGTGTTTTATGTCCCAAATTAACACACCAGTAAGGGAAACAACCTAAAATGGGCTTCTTATTGTGCATGGTTGATTTCTAATAAGGCAAACCAGGGACAGCATTACTGTCAGCCACCAACCATTTACCCATGTGGACCCTGCAGGGACAACAGCTCCATCTATTCTGAACAATCGCTCGTCTTTTTTTTTTTAAGATTATTTTTTTTGGCATTTAAGGTCTTTATTTGATAGGACAGCTTGGACATAAAAGGGGGGCGAGAGGGGGAGTGAAATGCAGGAAAGGGCCACAGGTCGGAATTGAAACTTCAGCTGCTGCAGCGAGGACTGAGCCTCTGTACATGGACCGCACGCTCTACCAGGCAAGCTACCCAGGCGCCCCTCGTTTGTTATTTTTAAAAACAAGCAGCTTTTCAGCCTTTTGGGTCACCAGCAATTGTAGTTTACTTGCTGTAGTTCAGGAAACATTTCTCTTTTATAATCACTCAAACTCACCCCTTATCAAAACTGTTAACACATGTCCCCCCCAGTGAACACTGATGACAGTTGTAGATTCACAATCATATTTCTTGACATTGATTGAGTCAAATTTAGCCTCTCTCCTCCCCTCTGCTGTACAGTCATTAGTCCCCATTTATTCAGCAGACATTGATGAGTCCCCAGACAAATGATGCTTACCTTTCCACAGTCTCCCAGTAATTCCAGCAATACATTACCCATAACACTCGCAGTGCATCATTATTATTTTAACGTTTATATTAGTTATTCATGCACATGTGAAAAGCCGGTCTCTGACATGGGTTCCCATTTTGAAATGGATTGCAGAATCCTTTCCCTGCTTCTAGTTTCTATTAAGGATAGTCCGAGGGCCTGCTGTGTCACTCTGATGTAGCTGTAAATAAAACATGTCACCGCAACAAGACCTTGGTTCCCATTAGAGAGCAGCTGCTGATCATCCGTCTCTCCCTGTGTATTTATCTACTGCCACTACAGTAGGTCCTCAACATATATTTTTACCTCTCTTCATAGACTTTCTGCTCTTGCAGGAGGAAGAATCAAGGACATCCTGACAGTCGTTTAAATTTACAGTCTTCACACCCATCGCAACACACAACTCCGGGAGGATGTCAACATTAATACGTCAGTTAAAGGATAGAATGTTCCCCCCACATTAATGGGGCTACTCGCAATTTTGCCAATAATAAGGCTCCTCTTAATTGGAGAAGACAGTGATTCCTAACAGGGGACGTCGGCACACAGCACAAATTCAATTATGGCAAGCCATTTGACTCTGTAATTGATATTAAAGGATGTTAAATATGGCAGGAAGCTGTCAGCAAGAACTTTGAGGGAGAGAAGGGGCACAGCACTTGCAACCCTTTTCACTATGTCAGTTTTTTACAAATGAAAACTACTGAATGTCAGATAGTTCTTAATTCTTAAAGGTCCAATGTGTAGGAATTTCTCGCATCTAGCGTTGAGATCATATATTGCAATCAACTCTCTCGCACCACGCAGTTCAAAGTACGTATTACAGCTACGGTAGCCTTCACGCTTCAAAAAGCTGGTATCTTGCTCTTTTCAATATCCTTTTTCTTTTTCTGGGCGAATCCTTTGGATTTTGAATATGTGTGGTCCTCCATGTTTCCTTCTTCAAACTTGCCGGGGCCGGGTAGCTACGATACCCATTAGCAGCACCTGTGAGTTTATCATGTGACAGCGAAAACGCGAAAGGCGGAGCAGTATGTCCTGTATGTCCCTTAGCGGCTACCATATTTCAAGATGGCGCATGAATATGGAGCGTCTACCCCAGTTCATGTGAATGCAAATGTAAAATTTCAAGCCAAAGGGAATACTTGGAATTGATGGTGGTGGTGAATATTCATGAAAAAGGACAAGTTTGTGAACGGGCAACACAGATTTTGATAATGAATAACTAAACACGTTACACACTGGACCTTTTAAAGTAATAAATAATTGCATTACTATTAATATAGAACTGCCATCAGATCCACTATACACCACTTGTCAGTAATAACAGCTTGGAATGTAAAGGCTCAAAATTAAGTTAAAAAAATCTAAAAGAAATTCAGGAAACTAAAGCTGTGATTGAAAGCTTAAATTCAAGCTCTCTTCTCCCTCTCTCTCTCTCCCTCTCTCACACACATACAGAGACACACATCTGTGCATACCCGCGGCTCATCTTCCCTCGGTCAATACCACATACCTGCCACAAATGTTGAATGATTGCCTCCACCGCACCGTCCGTTCATCGCGGGGGAGATTGATCACACACATGATAATAGAAATGAACTGGCTAGCCACATGGAGTTTTTTTTCCCTCCCGCTGCTTCGACAGAGAAAGGAAGTGAGAAGCATCTCAACAAGTGTGCCAGATATAGGCCTATTGACAACTGGGGGTTACTTTGGATATGTGCTCCAGGTTGGAAATACATGCCACAGTCCTGCGTGTGAGATGGATGACGATCAATCACCTGATTTATGAGCGGAATAGTCCCTCCGTGGCCTGTTTCCTGACCTGTAATAATGTTACAACACCACAGCAATTGAGAAAAATGCCAGAGAAGGGTGTAGAGGGCTGCAGCGCAGTGAAGATGCGGTGTGTAGCTGTAGGTTTAGGTGTTTAAAGCTGCTGCCAGTGCTTCTGTGCGCGGATCAAAGACATTTCCGATTACAGTTATTTTTATTTATTTGATGCATTTGGGTTTAAGGCATTGGCTGTCGAAAAATGTCACCCACAGGCGTTTGAAGCCTATGGGATGATTGGATTACTGAAATCCAGATTTAGGAAATGGGGTGGACTTTTGGGGTCAGACACCTGTCAATCAAGCAGATATGTCTCCAAACGCACTCTTTTAGTGCAGCGTAGCTTGTTTTTGGTTGCATTTTTAATGATTTGTAGCACCTTAAAACTCAAAAATGAGTTGTTCTATATGTTATGCCTGTTTCTTTTGCATGATTTGTTTTAAAGGCTCTCTGAGAAGTTACCATTGAAAAAGCTTTCACTTCAGACAAGGATGCAACCAAACACACTGTCGCTCACTTAGAACTGTCTGCCACTGTGACACAGAGTGAACTTCAGTACATTTTACTATTGGTCATTTTCTGACAGCTCTTCTTGTATCTGCCCCCTTTAAAGAATTATGATTTATGATGTCTTTACTTACAATAGTAGTAGAAGTAATTGCCGTTTTAAATACAGGAAGAATGCTGTTTTCCAAAAGTCACTCATGCTATAATATATAACATTCTTACCCTTTTGAGGTGAAAACTAAAGGGTTAAGATGTGAAATATACAAATTCTGTGAGTGAAACTTCAATTTTCTTCCCACCTTTATGTGTTGTGCTTTCCTCTATCTGTTTATTTTCTTGGAACTACCACTGTCTGCAGGTATTCAACATTAAATGCAATATATCGCATTACCTCCCGTTTAATATTTCTCTCTGAAAGATAATACGTTCATTTCAGGCTCCCTTAGCAAATTATGCTGCCCACTTTAACAGCTGGGGCATTTGGTACCAATTTGAGAGATTATATGTGTGGATGATAATGAGCTTTAGTCCAAAAGAGGATTTAAACATCGAGAAGGCTGGCCGCTGCTTAATTTAAGAAAATCTGGCTCTCAGGTTTAAGGAAGAGGACTTTAGGGGAAATAAAACTCTGCAACAAAAAAAAGAAAGAAAAATGTGTTAATGAAAAGTAAATAAGTAACATTTGTAATAAGGTTAGGGCAATTTGGACATGAACAGTAATGGTCCCGGAAATTATTTTAATTCCCCTTGACTGCTTGCCTCTCTAAAAGCTGAGCGACGGGGGGAAATGAAGCTATAGTCTCTCAGTACTATGCAAATCGCCTGGAGGCGGCGATGGGACTGTACCCAAAAATATCACACATTTTAACCTGGGGCTTCACTGCATGATTAATCCATGTGGGTACTCCCCCTCATTCTGCGTCACTCTTTGCCTGCATGTATCTGTCTCTCTTATCTCCCTCTTAATCTTAGCACAATTCTTATGTATTTATGTTGATGTATGTAATTTCCCACATTTGTCACAATTGAGATGGCAGTTACAGTGTTCTTTTAAGTTCCTTTCTCAAATTAAAAAGGCCCTTCATCTCAATGGCACGGCCATCCCTCATGCTTTCTCTGCTGTTTCTCTGTGTAACCTTTGCCTGTCTTTATGTTTCACACACCATCTCTCTATAACCTCAAGTGATAGTTATTGCTGCCATTGATTAGCGACTTTCTCCTGGAGACCAGATAGGATCACTGGGGGAGTCAGATAGATGTCTCACAGAATAATTAAAGCAATACACTCATGCCTAATCCCATAATCATCATTAGATTTTAACTGGTTTAAACCACGAGGCTGTTTCTGCTGCAGTGTCTGTAATTTCTGTTTGCAAATCTAATTTGAAAATACTACCTCTCCTAATATGTATGCTGGAGACCAAATTCTATGCTTCTTCTATAAATTACACACCTGCGGTATCTGTTTGAGTGGAGTAAGATTGAGCTAAATGATAGCTTGCATCCCTCCTTGATAAAAGGTAGCTTGAGAAGCGAGAGCAGACCCTCCTGTTAAAAAAGACAAGTATTGAGTTTTTTTTTCTCTCATTTGTGGAAATCGGACAAACTGGTAATTTGATTTCCACTTGTCTCAGCCTTTGCAATCTCTGAGACATTCAATTCGTTTTATTTCCAGTGTGTCGACTCTTAGAGTACATTGGTTTTCTATTGATTGAAGCGCTAACTTTGTTTTGGGCTGATGCAACTCAGTTAGGTTTGATTTCTGAGGGGAGTTCATTGATTTGCATGGCAACGCTGTCTCTTGTCATTTTCTGACTTTATTAGCCTCATACTTCACCTGCTGGTTTTCCAGCCTGAAGCATAAAAAAAACATGTTTCTTACCAGATTACCAGATATTTGTATGCAGAATTACATTTCAGATAAATAATTTCCAGAAGAAACGGGCAAAAGAAATACTTTTATATCACATTTGAAATATATTTTTTTCCTCCATTATGAAGAGCATGCAATACTTTTTTAGCCATCTGTGTTCAACAGCATGCATTGTATAACCAATGACTTATAGCTTTATTCAGTGATCATTTCTCCTGATTGATGGCTTGGGACAAAAGATAACATTTTCAGGGTTTTTTCTTTTCACATGATTATCACTGCTACACACACAACCGTTAATCTGCAGTGTTTTGTTGCCATAACAACATATAGACCTTTGTCAGTTAGAGGAGGTTTCTGTCCATGTGCAGGAATCATAAGGAAGGTGTGTTTGTATTTGTTAATGTCATGGGATGAAAGATAAGTAAATGAATGGAAAGAAGATTTGTAGTGCAGGGATTATCAAGCTTTCTATACTGAGCAGGGATGTGGATTATAGAGAACTGGTCAATACAGTAATGACTGTGTTTTTCCACAAACAGTTACCCTTGAAGTGCACATGCCTTTATTATGTAATTAATTTACTTGTGATACATTTTCCTTGTTAAAAAAATACTATAATCATGCTGAGTGTAGACACAAGAAGGATCCTCAAAGCCAACGTTCATTCACCCTTTTAGATTAATAAGCTCCCTGGATGCAGTCAACTTTGTTACTTTTTTTCATCCAATTTGAATCCTTTTTTAAAGGGATGAGTGTAATAATTTGCCAGTGAGGGTGAGATATTCCATTGTTTCTATTACAAGTCAACCTGTTTTCTTGTTGCATTTCTTTTTACCATTTTTTGCGTTCTTTTATGAGGCTTTTTCTCAAAGATTCAAGACAAAAAAAAGTATCACCCATTTAAAGTTAGTTAAAGAATAGATTTTTAGACAAATCTGACTGAGATTGGGTAAAGACAACATTTATACCTACCTGGTATTAAGGAACATTTATGCAAAAGCATGTTAAGAGGTCACCTGATTCCTGGCCTTTCTAAAAGCTACCAACAGATAACATCGCCCAGATGACGTATCCAGATACAGATGTTAATACCAGGGAAACAGGGTCACTATGTCATTTCACATGAACATGTGTTGCCAGTCAAAATAAGGATAAGCAGGAAAACTGTGGGATGAGATGACTATTTTTCTATTCTCTTATTTGACCTTGTAAACCAATTATTTGCTTATTAAGACTGGAGTGGAAAAATTCAGATGACTGATAATGTGACTGGATGGGAAGTGTGTGGCCTTTTCCTGCCTTCAGTGTCGCCGTTGTGAATGGAACTGCATGAATTGCGATTTTTAATTAACCTACCCCGCAGAATGAGGCTGTGGTCGCTTGAGAGGTGACGTTTTGTGAATGCAGGAAGCCTCCCAACAACATAGCATTTGATGAGGCTGTCAAGCTCTCTCGCGTCAGCCAGGCACTCAGCGTGTGGCCTTTTTCAATGCTCCTTTATTGGAAAGTTTGAACACATCCTCTCGCACTGTGTTCATTCCTTGTTCACAGTCTCCCTGTCGCTCAATGGCAGCTAAGAACAAAAAAAGACTACTCTCTTGTTCTCTTTGTACATTTTCTTTCCTTTCGTTTTTCCTTTTTTTCCACATTCTTTTTTTAGTCAAACTGGGATTGGTCAAAGCACAATCCAACCTATTTCTGCAACAAGCAGAAGCACATTGAATCCTTACAGGTCTCATGGGAGTCCTGCCAAGTTTGGGGCTTTTCAGTTTTCCTTTTTTTTTTTTTGCAAGGGAGAAAAGATGTAAGCTTGCTTGCCGAGGAGTACGCCTTTGTTGGTTGCAGGAGACTGACGCACTGCAGGAGTTCTGGAAACAAACCAGGTTGACTCTATTCTCCAGGCCCTGGCTGCTTTTCTCACCACTGTTCAGAAGATACAAGCAGGTCCCATTCAAATCCTACTGCTTTGCATTTTAATTATAATTAGCCAGGAATCACCAGGTATTCCCCCCCATAGGAAAATATGTCATTGTATCCAAAGCCAAAGTACCTATTGTTTGGGGGAAGAAATGCTACTATAACTAAGACGCACCACATTTGCTTTTAAAAATCCACTCACTAACAATTCAACTCAACTATTCCCTGTAAGCATGCCTTGTAATTTCATTTGGCATGATTTACAGTGAAGTTCCGTCACATATTTCCCTGTCATGTTTATTGCTTGCGTTTGATGTGGCGCACGGTTGAAATATTTAAGACCTCTTATTTACGATCCTCCAGGGCCCAAAAAAATGCGAGAAGATGGCAGTTGATTTCCCAGCAGTGCAATGATCGATAAATTCTACATATTAATTAAGTTCCACTGTCATCCCCAAGGCCTCTCCCAGGGATAAGCCTCTCTCTGGTCGCTTATCAGCCAATCGAAGCGCAGCGTGGCACTGCACAGCCTCTCCCGCAGCTCCTCTGCGTTCATGAAACACACATATGTACAGAGGTGCTGCATTAGTGTAGAGTGTGTGTCTCTCAGTGAGGCATGAGGGGGAGGGGGGCATAATCATCTGTAATTTACAAGAAGTGTCTTTTATGTATTTCTTTTTATATGACATAAAGTGGCAGCTCTGTAAATGTGAAAAGTTTTCGGCTGTGGATCAAACGACTTTTACGGCCCTGGTGGCCTACTAAAGCGATTAGATTCTATTAACCTGTGAAACGTAAATAAGATTGAGAACATGGCAGATTTCAGTCCTAAAGATGCACACAGTTTGCTTCTAATGCTTATTTCTTAGAGCTGAAAAGAGGAGTTCAAAAGAGAGGAGACATGAAAAAGAAGTGACTGTTGTTACAGAAGGAGCCTCTTTAGTAAAAAAAAAACAAAAAAAAACACCAGATTTGTGGTTGGAGGCAGTTGAAGTATTGTAGATTTTGCCTTTGTTGTGACAGTATGGAGGCTGCACCATCCAAAGAGCTTCAAGTCTCTATTAGCAGCTCCAGTTAACTGAGAGGCACTACAGATGTTAGTAGGCGTTGCGTCTCTGTATCCTGCCAGTAGCCAAGCAACACGGCACACCGCGACCTCCCAATCCCAAGTGTTTCTGCGCTCTCAGCACATCCCCTCACACAATATGCTCTCCCAAACAAGATTCAAAATTCTACTCTCTCCTTTGCCTGTGTTGTGCGTGCGATCTTGCCAGAGGTTAATAAAACTGTTTCGGTTCCGTTCAGCCTCTCACCGACGTTTCTCCACCATATATCATCTAACATCAAAAACACAAAAATAATTTTTTATATAAAAATGCAATTTTCAGGCAGGCAGTTACGTTTGATTCTTGAAGTGCTAGCCTCTGAGTGTGTGTAATGAGGCCAATAACTTAACTGTGAGGTCTGCTAGCTGCTGTTTGACAAAAAATTTGGGTTTTTTGTCCAATCACATAGAGCCTAATGAGTCATGAAGATGCTATTGTTTCCCATCAACAAATCAGACGATTGAAGAGAAGCTGGTCAAAATGCTTGATAAATGGATAACACCCCTTTTACAAGGGCGCTGACCTTACATATTTCTCTGCACCTGCAAAGTAAGACATTTAATTAAAAGCGACGTTGGTGATTATGCATAGGCAATCATAAAGCTGTTAAATGTACTTGCAATTACGGCTTACTTCTGTCTGTCTTAATGAAAACACATCTGGCTCAACAGCTGGGAAAAAAGGATAACAAAGAAAAGCAGTTCATGATAATGCCGTTTTGATTGTTGACAAGTCATCTGTCCCAGTACCAGCCCTGAAAGACTCCAGTCCAATTCCAAAATAAAAGTATCCAAAGCCCAATCCAACACCTTTTATTTTCTCGGCATTGAAATTCAAAATAGCCTGATTATAATGTTAAATGTGCACGCCACCCTCAGCGATTTTAAAATTGTGTGATATAGGCATTTAAAGGGCCTCCTTTTGCAACATTCTCTAAGGCTCTCTGTCGCTTTTTTGTCCACCAAGTGCCTGGTCGTGAAAAACACAAGGACAGCTAAGGATTCTGGTTCTGTATATGTCTTTCATTGCCTTTAATATGCAAATAGGAGATTAGCTTTGGAAGGAAACTCTTTGGCATGGGAGTTATTTCTGCCAGGAGGGTGATGCTAAACATTTTTTTTCTTCTCAGGATCAGACTCAACCATTTCAGCAAGAAATGGCATCTGTACAATGAGGAAATTTGCATTTACTCTATACATCAAGTATACTTCTGTTAAGCTGTTAAGCACAGCTATGTATTCTTTAGCATAAATAGTTAATAAATGACTGCTGCTACATGCAGGCAAAGTCCAAGGGTTCAGTAACATGACGAGCATTACTAATTTAAGTCAAAGGCGTGTGTCAGTATTTCACTCGAGCCACATGACAAAATTGAAATGACTCTCTCCGTATGGCTCAGACACATCAAACAAAATAAGAAACCTACATCTCTGCAATTCATAGCAAAAGCCAAATACAGCCTGGTAAATGACTTTGGTATTACACTGTCAGAAAACCATTTCAAATGTGCCATGGGAAGCAATTCCAGTGTTTTCTTTTGATCTCCAGTGCGGAGGGGAGGAGGAGGGATTAGGAAACATTTCATATCATGGAATTGTGATCCCGGCATTAGAGCTATACAATGTGCATGCAATGTCAACATCCATAATGGAGTGATTTAAATGACCACATTTTTTTGCGTGTGGGCTACCTCTGCAGTTGTTGCTGCGTCAGAATGTTTAACCCTTTTAAAGTGTGCTGCAGGGTGACTAATGATGGTTCCAAGCACACATCTAGAACACCATCTAGAGGTTGCTGCTCCTCAACCTCATCTATGCATGTTTGTTAAGTGACCCTAAACGCTGTCCACCCATGACAACAGGAGATCAAGTGACCACGACACTATGTGCTGTAGAATACAAAGATAGAAGCACGCTAATATACACTACAGGCTTTCCAAATCAAAGTCCATCAAGTAAACTATTTGTACTGAAACTAAGTAAACTGAATTAAGATTGAAAGCTCACCACACGTAATCAAGTCAGCATCCATGTTACACACACCTCTGTTGTTTGAAATATTGATTTTGTGTGCACACACACACACATACACACACACACGTACATGTGAGACAGTGAAGCGCAGATTATCCAATCAAACATCCATTCTGACTGTGCACAATTGATCAGAGTACATTTGCTCGGGGCTGACAACCCAGGGGGCATTCATGGCTTCTCTGACTGGCTCAGAGGGGGGTTAAGGATTATTGACTGTGGGATAAAGGAAATAGAGAAATCTGCAGAATAAAGTCACTAAAAAATGGGATTAAACAAACAAATAAGCATGCTGAATGTATAATCAGAACAATGAAGCACCCGAGACACTTCCGTGGTGGACTATTTGTGCCACTGAAGGACAAGCTGTTTACAGGTTTTAAAGCTTATTTAGACAAGATGAATGCTCCAGCAATGGACATGACACTGTCTTTTGCTTTTTACACACGTCGGTCCCTTCTAATTGGTCATTGTGTGGACATTTTTCCCACAGAGGTTTTGTGTGCACATCCACCCTTAATTACAGAAGCATAAAGGACATTCTTGCCTATCAGTCTTTGCTAGCTGAGGGAATGACTGTGTTTTAGGTATCCCTTGACCTCTTCCAGGCCTACAGAATGGAGTCAGTGTGTGCCTGAGCAGCCTAATTGTGTTGACAACACAGTGTCTTGCCTCTTGCACACATGCATGACATCCAGCTCTTCAACAGAAAGGCATGCCTCTGCAGTCCTCTGCTGTCGAAGGTAGTGCCACTTGAGCAAATGTTTAAACAAACGATTACAGACGCCTCTGCGCCGTTGACTTCAAGCAAACGCTTTTTGAGTATTTGCATTTTTATTGTTGAGTTGCAAACACTTACAAACATAACCAACAGCGGATGAAATGTAGCTCAGAGTTAATGTATAGATTTTAATGGACACTCTAAGAATGTGTTTGTTAATTTTCTGTGAGCGCATGTGTGTTTGTGGTTTTAATGAAGCTGAAAGAATTGTGCATTGGGTTGCTGGTGTGTGGAGCGTGATTATGTCAAATATGTTCTATCTGTTGTGTGGTGCCAACAGTTTAAACAAGGCTGTGTAGGTGGAGGGATGTGGAAGGGAGGAAGGGCAAAGAGAGACAAAGGCAAAGTGGAAAGTGTGCAAGGCCGAGCTTCATGTATTCATTTCCCCTCTCTCCTGAGTCAGAGGGACCTCGTCTGAACCCATTACGGTGGTAACAAGGTGACAGTGAGGGGTCTTGCTACGGGTTCTGGCCTCTGGAGCTGTCTGGCTGCCTGTCTGTGTTAATTAAGGGAGAGAATGAAAGTGTGAGGTATGGGGACACTGTTAGACAAAAACGTTTAACTAGATGGTCCAAATAAGGACAGAGTTACACTTCTTCTCTCAAATGAGTTTGCAGCTGTGAGGTGGAGCTAAAAAGACAGCGATTCATGCCGGGACCCTGATTCACATAGGTAAGTGAGGTATACAAATCTCCCCACAGGCACTCAGCAGACCATGAATTATTAAGACCCTATTAGGCTTGTCATGTTGAATTCTTTCAAGTTAGAAAGATTGGACTGTCTCATTCCCTAAATTCATTTCCTTTACACATTATTTAAAGAACTGGTCATTGGTGCTCTTCTAAAATAATGTCCTCTCTCAACCTTGCCAGTGCTTACAGATAGACAGAATAAAAATGTGTGGCACATCATATAGAAAGCCTCTTTCTCATTTCCGACTCCCCTCTTTTGTGGTAAAAGTGGCGTCATCTTTCTGCGAGGGAATTGGCATTGGTGAAGTTCACTAGGAGAGCATTTTTAGTGCAAAGTAAGTGGGCGATCAGGAGATGTCATCAATTCCAATGCATGCCAGTTGCCACGGAAACAGAAGTGGAGAGGCTTTTCTCAAGGATCCTGTTAAACATTTAGAGTGTGCAGGGCTCAGAGTGAGAGAAGAGAAAGAGCGGAAGAGATGTGTCATGGACAATTGTCCACCTTTTTATTTGTATTTTCTTACCTTCGATTAGAAGTGAAAATGATGTGGGCAAATTTGCACGATTGGTTTTAAGTTAAAGGTTCCGTTTCTATTAACCAGGAAACACAGTTGGAAGACATGGAATTATACAGCTCACAAACCTCCAATTTACCTAAAGGCTTACATTTTACGGTACAGTTGAAGTTGCTAACTCTGCCAATATCTTCCTAATACTTAAATACTTACATTTTGACCAACAGAATAGCATTCAGCAATTCTTGTTATTTACAAGTGCAAGGCATTACTGAAATTCACCCCGCTAACCAACTTGGCCTTTATCTGCACAAGTGACCAAAGCTGTGGCCGAGCTTGGCACAACAGCACAACAGTTGTGTGGCGCCTCCTGATCGAGTAGCCCTTCTGCAGTGGTAATCTCCCAGCAGACAGACCCTAAATGGGAAATGGTAACAGCATGGGCTCAGCAGATAGGAGCTTGTGTAATTCCTGTTAATTACTGTCCAGGAGGTGATAAGACCTGGTTGGAGAGGCTAAGAGAGGCGATAAGGAGGATCAAGGATTCACCTGAAGGATTTTCCACCCCTTGGGCAAAAATAGTCCAGTTGTCCAGAAATAGTGTTGAGATCGAAGCTGCCCCAAAGTAGCTGTTGTTTCTTCTTCACTTATTGAATTAATGTAACGGAACTGTTTCATTTTAGAACAGTGGCAATGGGTGAACTGGAGGATTTATCTGTTAAGGCATGTTTTCCCAGCAAACAGACTTAATGACTTGAGATTGTCATTATGTTTCCGTTTAGTGTTGGAATTCTAGTGTGAATTTCCAACAGTTTCAATAGTCAAAAGAACACCTGCACGTCTTCTGCAAACATGTCATTTTATCGTTGAATCAAACTCAATATGATATTTATGTTGGCATAATTTCACGAAATACAACTCAAGGTCCACTTACTCACTTCTGGAGCTCTTTACTGTATCACACGGTCTTCATCTGCAGATTCAGTATGCCCAGATCTTCCATGATTCTGAGCACTTCTGGGACTTTTCATCCAAGTTAGCTTAAAAGTTGAGCACCTCGTTCTGCTAATGTGGTCAAAGCTCTAGAATAAGCTATTAAGTGGACCTTGAGTTTGTATTGTTCGGTCAGCTGCTGTTTCTAAGGTCAATAGTGAACTGTCAAGCTCAAAAAGAAAACATTTCTGTAATATTGAGCAAACTAATTCACATTTAATTATAAGTTATAAAATCCTGGCATTGCCCTTTGCTAATTCAAAAAACACGTCAAAACAGGCGTATGCAAACTCACTTCAGTGCATTTGAGTAAGACCATTGATGCCACAGCAAATATTCACAGCATGACTTGAGGGATTTTCTTTTAAGAATAGTTCAAAGCAATTCAACAAAAAAACATGAGCTCTGTGACACCCAATTCATTTCTTTGCCACATTCCAAGCCTCCATTAGCATGCGCCAGGGATGAACCTCACAAGTTGTCAGTCACCTCTGTTCTACTGTGAAATCAGACCAAATCCCAGTTGCTGTTTGTCTGGTTTTCACTGCAGAGACGACCTCTGACCTGATAACAAACAGGCCTTTCACTTGTGCATAGAAAAGAACCAGTAATGTGTGATACTGTAGTATGAAAAAAGGAGGCTGATGAGAGAGGACACTGTGGTTCTTTGAAGGAACTGAACCCTACATGATAAACTGCAAAGACTCTCTCGGGCTGGGGATATATGAGCTCATATTTGAGAAATGAGGCTAGTTGTCCAAATGCATTACTGTAATAAGACCTGGGAGAGGGGGTGGTCCTGTTATCTGCATGTTGACCTTGTTGGTATTAAGTTATTGAATTACTCTCTGGAGTGTGCATGCTGGCAGAGATGCCAGTGGTCTTACTGTAAACTTCTCATTTCTTACTTTTTGATTTCATTATCTTCCTTGGTCCTGCTTATTTACAGCTCAGCAAAGGAATCCCCTGTCGTCTTCACTCTGCAGCTCATCATTAGCAGCTGAAACATATTTCCCCCTTGTAACACACAGAACACCAAGATACTAATTACCTTTCAGTCACCAATAAGGCTTGGTTTTACCCCCTACTTCTCATTGAACATTCGCTGCAGTAAAGTGTCTGTTTCAGTGTGGAGTGTCTATACAAATCACGCATAATATGACAACCATTCATCAGTTTGTTAAATGATTATCAAAGAGAGCTACTGAGAATATACACATTTCAGCACTTCACTCTTAGTGATTAGAGAACACACAAACATTAAGTTTCCCACAAGTAGGAATAAGACATTTTTGATTACACAGAGGGATTTCTTTTTTAAATACGCTGAAACTGTACCAACGGCTTGGACAAATTTGATTCTCCAGCTGAAATACATGTAAATGTTAAAAATTAAATGGTTTCTCACTTCATCATATTCTGCGATTAAATTAGTCAAGACTGTGCCTAATTGACCTTCTATTGTTCCAGATATTAGACAACACAGAAAATTAGACATGATCCACTTGGGTTTTTCATTGTTAAATGAGATGATTTCAAGAACACTTTGATGCGTTGTTGTTGCTGTTTTTACTCTGAAAACAACCTATGTCAAAGTTTGTGTTATTCTACAGGACAAAAAGACACACTATGTTGTGTACTTCTGGTCTCGGCCCTTAATTTCCAATTAAGTGAAGTCTTGCAACAGCATTCATTTATATTTAAGATATAGGTGTGTTTCCAACTTTGTGACAACATTTTTCAACTTGACTGGCCTGTGCAAAGCCCTAACCTTAACCCCATCCAACATCTTTAGAAATGAACTGGGGTAAACAGGTTGTAAAAATCCTAAATGGAACAGTGGTTTTGAGTTTGCGTGTGTGTGTATGAATCACGCCTTTTTATGAATTCATCCTTTGTGATGCGAGCATTGATGCAGGAAACAGAACCAGGTCCATGGGGAGGAATAACAATACAGATGCTGATACCTGGCAAGAAGATTCCATTTCACTCTCTTAACCCCTCCATGAATTTTTCTGGTCACGTAATGGGGGTCTCAATCTCAGCAGGCTCTGGTAATGATTGGTGTGTTACATGAATTGGAAGTTTTGTATACGATGCTTGCCGTACCTCATAGTTTATTATTGTGTACTGCTGTTTTTTTTTTTATGAAAGCAGCTTTAAGTATAGCCTACAGCTACAACTATAATGTATATCATGCTGTGGAAGTTTACATTCAATGTTGAATGTGTGTACTTTGTGTGTACACCTCCTCTTTTGTTCCCTTTCAAGGCCCTCAAGGCTCTCCAAATCACTAAAAAACGAATCTGACATGACATTGCACGAATGAGAAAATACATATGTTCATGCTGTGCAGAGAGCCATCCAGTTTGCCCACTGCATTAGAAAGCTAGTCAATCTTTTTGCTCTCTGTAGACGTGAAGTCAAGCCGTTATGAAGCAGATATAACAGGCAAGCTAATATTTCTTCGGCAGTAAGTACCAATTTACACAGAGTTTACTGAGAGTTTCAGCATGTGTAGTTGTTATGGATGTACTTCTCCAATACATCAGGTCCTGCTTTTTAACTTAAGAGTACTTTTAGCTGCTTTAAACTGTAAGAACTTTTCCATGAGCCCAGACAGGGACTCTCAAACTTGCGCTTCTGATGCAATATCCAGTTTTGATCTCTAAGTTGTAGTTAGTGCACCCCAAAAAGTCATTTGGAATGATCCAGGAACTACTTTATTTTGTTTGGTCCTTGCATTACTTAATGTTACTAATGGTCAAGTCTATATCCTTCGCGCTCCACTTCCGGGATTGCTCCGGTGCTGCAGGAAATTTCGCCGGATGTATGTATTTTCCTCTTTCTTTGTGTTGGAATTTTAAATTCGGTGGATTTATAAGGACTATGGTTGACTGCTCCTCAGATGGTAAATTGAGACTAGACTATCTGTCCAATCTGAGTTTTCTCTCGCACGACTATTTTGCAGCGGCTCTGTGCGGAGTTTAACACCGCCCATGACGATTCTGATTGGTTTAAAGAAGTGCTTTTAAACCAGAGCACGTTTTCCTCCCATCCCCAAATGCTATGTGGAGTAGCCAGAGCCTCCTTCGGCGCGCTTTGAAGGAGGGTCTGGCAAAGCGAGACTACTAATGGTCCAACACAAGCCTTAATACTACATAAACATGTACAGCATTCACTCAGATGCAAGCATGCACTTGTTGCTGCTAGTGTGAGTAGTAAGACCATGTATAAAAATGTCTTTTAATGTTTCTGGCATTTAAAGGACCGTAATGTGACTACTTTCCCGACTAGTCTTAAAAGTGTGAGGGTTATAAGAGAGTTTGTGAGACAAGAACAGAGAACAAGTAGTTTGCTAATTGTTTCATTGCTGAAATCAGAAACTTGCTGCTTTTGAAACAGGCTTGTATATCTTGATTTTTCAATCTCCCTTTCCACCTCGGCATGGCTCCGTTTCAACATCCATTGAAGCATCACAGTTGCACAACAGATAATTGCACAAAGCATCATAATGAGTCAGCTTTTGTCTCGTCACACACAGACATTTGCTGTCTAATGTGTCTAATCTTCATGGTTCCAGAGATGCTGTGAAAACAAAATGCACTGTAGGAGCATTTAGTTCCTGAATATATCCTTATTACTTTCTGAAACCCAACACTTTTTAACACATTTCTATTATTTAAAAATGTGTCATTTTTAATATCCTTTTTTCATTCAATATGGGCCCTTTTACACTTTCTGGAAGCAGTAGAGGTTGTCGTAACTGCTGCGGTGTCTGAAGACCGTGTTAAGGGCTAATGATGTAGTGAGCAGGGACCTCTGTGCAGCCTGTGAGAAAGTGTTAAAGATGGAGGTGATAGTGGGGAGTACTCATGGATATTCCAATAGACATCCCTGCTGTTTATGGTGCTATTAAAACTAGTGATCAGGACTTAGCATGGCTGGATGTCCCACCAGTTTGCCTTTGTATTTTAATAAACACACATGAAAACCATGTCATAAACTTCTTGCAGCACAGACTCCAAATCTGTGTCAACACAACACTGTTTAAATTCCCTCTGAATGGACAGTTCTGATGACCTGCACCCCGAGGTCTCCTCCAACTATGTAAACAAGTGCATCTTGTTTATGTTCTGCAAATATAGGGCAATAAAATAATGCCGAGAAAGACAGGGGAGAAGTACACACTCTATGGCTCTCTTGCCCCAGAGTGCTCTGTGAATTATTTATGAAAGTGCTGACAGAAGAGGAGCAGGTTCAACAAGGCACGTTTCTCTGGGGGGCAACAACAGCCGACAGTCAGGTGGGGCTCAGTTTGTCTTGCAGCCTCTGGATTTTAATGACGGTCCAGTGGTCTCGTTATGCGAATCTACAGTGTAGTGTTTCTCCTGTGTCAGCTGAAAGGAGTGGTTGCGTGTGAATCTGTAATCTCTGCTGTGGCTCTACTCCCCCACCCACCACCCCCTTTTTTTTCCTTCGTATTTACTCTCGGCCCATCGCGTCCACTCTTAGTTTTGCCTCTTCAAGTCTCCGTCTCCGTTTCTCTCCCCCTTACCTTACACATTTTGTCATTTCTCCTCTTGTTTTTACACATCCCTCCTTCAGTATGTCTATTTCTAAATTGCTCTCGTCCCCTCTGTCCGCCTAGACCCCACTTCCATCTCATACATCTCTGTCTGTCTCCTTCAGCACACCCCTAACACCATCCCTGGTGATTGACAGTGCACTAAACATAATGTAAATCATTCCTCTTAACCTACATTAGCTAATTACAAATCTTAAAAAGGTAGCATTGCCATGAAATCGGTGATGAAATGTATTTTTTTTTAATCAAAAAACACTTTGTTTTCCTGTTTAAGCAGCCTGGTATCATTTGTGAAAATGCATACAAACAAACCCACAGCAGCAAAATGTAGCGTGAATGACAGACATGTATGACAAATTAAATAATCGAGAATCGTAGGAGTGCTCAGTGGCAGGCTTGGTGGTGCAGTGGCACTTTAAGGAAAGAGAGATTAGCCTGTGACACTTACGGAGCTGCCCACAGGATTTTACCAGCAGGCAATGGATATGGCTGCTGCCGATAAGACATAAAAACACTTTAATAAAACTTTCATCCCTTTAGAATAGCTTTTCTGTTTTCTAAAACAGTTGAATAAGGTCAGCAGCATGATCCACAAACGTTGAAGCCTAGTAAGGGGAATAACTGATGCATTTGTGACGATCAGTGAATTATTGGTGGTTTGTCTTGGAATTTGTAGTTCTGAATATATTTTACATCAATCATCAATCTACCATGATGTGTTGTCCTACAGTCATGGCTGTTTTATTGACACTTTGTGACAATCTGAGGTCTTTCCAAAGTAAGAAATGTGAGACAAAACTAATTGGTAGATTTAATTCCGTCCACTAAATTTCACATGTATCAGAACTAAACGTACTGTTTGATCTTAGGTGATGGAGTGAGTTGCTTATAGTGACGAATATTATAATGAGAATAATAATAAGATCTGATAACTGCAACCTGCAATTCTTGAAGCTAGTCCTGCTCATACGGTAAAGCTCCTACTTTGAGGTGAAAAATAAACACAAAAGAATCGTACATGAATAGAATGGAAGAGAATAATCTTTCCTCTTGGTTCATTAATGTTATTTAAACTCTCTTTACACAATAACACATTACAATGTAGAGTCATGCACAGCAGCTAAAAAGCTGCATTTGTAATGGCTCCTTGCTCACATCTTGAAATTGGGAAAACTTCTTGTGGTGTCACTTAATGTCGTTTGAGTATCGTCTTAATGTAAATCATTGCTATCAAGAAAGATTACAATTCCTATTTTGCAGCCCTCTGACACCAAACGGAGCAGTGTTCTTGATAACTGTGATGCTCCTCTTAATTAAATTTTGTATCGACCTCACTAAACTGATGCTGCCACGCTGACAGTCCTGTTAAAATTATTACTTGATGTGCTTACCGGTACAGATTGAGGTATTGTAAAAGTTTAGTGCTGTGATGACTCACTCTGTCTTTTTTTTAATCTTGTTTCCATCTCTCTCTCTCTCTCTCTCTCTCTCTCTCTCTCTCTCTCTCTCTCTCTCTTTCCCAGGCTTATATTTTTCATTGTCCCTGGCTGTCCTTGTTGCACACACAAGCATTTATACACAAATGGACACACGATTACTCAACAGGTGTCTTGATGTGACCGTTAATATCTCTTCTTTCTCTCTCATAGAAAACTGTTAATTTCAGGTTTTGATACCATGGAAACACCCTATATTCCATAAAACACCTTTTTTTTAAAGAAGCTTGGGATAAATGGCAACTTGTCAACAGTTATCTTACACATGTACAATCACACTCTTCTTACGACCCCTCCATAATGCATTGTGCCTCAGGGCTGCTGCATAATCTGACAGCACCTCTGCTTATAGGTCTTCTCACTGTCAGACTCACCTCTCCAGAGGATGGACACATCACAGTTCTGGCTAGCACCATCTCCCCCAAGGCTCACTTGTCAACAGGAGCAGCACCTCCGATGTTTGACCACAAGGGAGCGGAGAAGGGAGAGGGAGGAGGCTGATTGTGCAGATAGACGTGGAATAAAATACATGTTTCTCAAATAGGATCAGTATTTAGTTTAACTAAAGCATGATCTTGCTCATGAAGAGTATCATGTAAGGGATAAAACTGGAACAAATTACAAAGATTTGTGTCTTTGCTTTAGTCACAAAAACATGTATCATAGCTGCTCTAAATCATATTTGTTGAGGTGAGGCACAATGGGTGAAGGAAGAAAATGTTTATTTGGAAATGTTTTTTTCATCACAGTTTCATTTGAACAAACGAACACAGCAGGAAAAATATATATAATCCAGGAGATGGGTAATCTAAAAACATCATATTGTGAGTTAGCCTCTGGTTCCCACCCCAGTTGGCTGAACTTAGTTGCGTCTTGTACCAGGCTTGTGTGGATTTATTGCCGAGTTTCTCAGCCTCTTTGGAGACCTAATGTGCCAGAGTATTTTCCTTGGTTGGAGCTTAATGGGCTGTTTGTGTTTTCTGCACAGAAAACACCCTTTTGAATCCAGCCTGAATTCTGCTTGCTGTGCTGTCTTATCTCCTGTGTTGTGCACAAGCTCTCATACAAAATGTTTACATGGAAGCAATGCCCTGCCCTTCATATCCAAACTAAATTCCACTCTAAAACCCACCTCAAATTAAAGTCACGGCTTGGGTATGAACTGCTTCATTCAGATAGCCCACATTTCCAACTGATAATAAAAGAATTGTTCTTCAGTATCACATTTCTACCATTGTGGCCAAATCTCGCTCCCTGCAGTGCATTTTCACAGCATACATGTATTATTTCTGCACTATTCCACTGCGATCAGATATGGCACATCCTTCCCTTAAACCCTGACTTTAACCTTGTGAAAAAGCTTGCAGATTGAACTATCTCAGCAGTTCCCAGCATCTCTAAGCTGACAGAATGTCTTCATAGCAGTTCAGGGCTCCTCGGTGTCCATGGATCTGTGCGTCATCCAAGAGTTTGACAGGCGTGCGCGCAGGCGCCAACACTCACGTGCACCAACACACACACACACACACACACACACACACACACACACACACACACACACACACTCTCTGGTGAGAAGCAGGGGACCAATTATGGGCTACTGTGACAGGGAGCGGCTGTAGGGAAGTCAGTGTCCCCTCAGGCAGGCCACAGTGCACCCGGCATACTGCCAGCATGTCCACTGACAGTGATAGGAATCCTATGATACCTCAGTATGGGAAACAAAGGCACAATGGAAACCTTAAAGCTGTTGTGAAGAATATGTTGGCGGTGTTTTCTCAGCAGACACCACGATAAGATCATATTGAACTGTGCTAACTCGCCCACTCACTGTCTTTATTGAGATAAAAATTAGCCCATGTCTTCTCATGAGAATCTCATCTCTCAGGCGGCTAAAATCTGTGTGTGTGTGTGTGTGTGTGTGTGTGTGTGTGTGAGAGTCAAAAAATTCCAGGCAAAATGGCAGCACTTTGTATTAAGAAGCTAACCTTTGGCAAAGTCTAAGCAGGATTCTCAAGTATTGACTGACACACTATAAGCAATATTCACATGAACAGATTATTACTGTGCTGCAGTAACAACATATTTATGTCTAAGAACAGTTCTAAGAGCATATTGTTGATTCTTGTAATTCTCTATTAACTCTCTGAGCCCTAAGGTATTTTTGACAAGTTATGGTCATATCTAACTATTCTGCCCTTCACTATATACGATCTTTATTTAAGCTGCTATGACGGACTAGCCTTCCATTGGTTAATAAGACACAAAACAAGCTTTTGATTGGTCAGAATGGTCTCCCAGAGCATCATGGGAAAATCTAAATGGCGGTTAGCATCAAATCTAAATGGCGGTTAGCATCAAAGCTAGTGGCGTTTATCGCTAGTGGCGATCAACGACCGAAAATGAATTGATTATGGACATAAAGTGTATCAATCTTAAATGTAACAGTTTGGATGTATTGCACAAAGAGCCCAAAAAACAATGCAATGCAAACTTTATGTACTCAAAACAATTAGCATATACTTAAACTTAAAATGTATTGCTATTGTGATTATTGTTATTAGCCAAAGTAACATCTTTCTACACATTTTCTTCTGGTACAGTATGATCACTTCAGTGTGTACAAATAGCATATTGATAAAGTAATCAAAATATCAACTAACCTCCAAGGGAAGTGTGAAAAAAGTGGAAAAAAACAAACCTTGCCTTACATTTATAATATTGTGTTCACCAAAAGCATTAGTAAGTACTTTGTTGGCCTATTACTGGGTAATACTGGGTACCAAGTTAAGACTACCATAGTCTAGTGTTTTATTTTGTCAAAACTGTATCGGATCAAATTTGAAACCATGCCCTACTTTGAAAAGATGTGATCTGTCGCTGTCTTTGTGGTTTTTTTTACACTACACTTCAATGCTTAAGTTGTTGGCCTTAAACATTGATCCCATTATGACAAACTTGTTGACTGCCCTGCTTTTTAGTCTGAGTGGCCGGTGTGGATTTAAGAAAGGTTAAATGTTCTCGTTATTCTGTAATATAAGAGAGACTCTTCACAGCTTGAATGAAATTTCAAGGTCAGTTTAAGTGGCTAAAGTGGAATTAAATGAAGGCTTAAAATGGGCACACAGTCAGACTCATAAACTGTACATTCAGAGTATTGAGGGACAAAAATGGGACATTTGTCTTTATAATACCATATATTGAAGCCATGGGTTTTTACAAGCTGCCTCATAGCTTATTAAATGCACACACTTGTCCATGCTATGCTTATTCAAATGCATCCAAACCGAAAATGATTAGTGGTTCCCACAGAACCCCCCCCTCTCTCGCTTAATTATCTTTACGTGCCAGAGAAAATAAATTACCCTCCTCCTTAAGATTAATAATATTGCTTTGTGGGGTTCCATGAGGTTTCTGGGGTTTTCTGGATTGACTGTAAGAAAGGTGGGAAGCTATTTGTTGTTCAAGAAAATGTTTTTCAAAGTGTTGATGAAGTAGATTTATTTCAGTATTTAAGTCAGTGAAGTTGTAGCACATGTACTTCAAGAAGACATCCACCTTATACTGTTACAAAATAGCTATTGGTAATGTGCATTACATCTCTGATTCCATTTTGGCAGCTGTGTATCTTTTTCTTCCTCCGGATAAATGGCCACTGGCATCATGTCCTGATATTTCCAGTGGAGCTGCAATAGCAATTGACAGCACAAACATTTTCAGCTCAGAATCCAAAGTGCAGAGGTTTCTTTCTCCACTCAACATTTTGCAACAACATTTTGCCATACTAGAGGCAGAAATCCATAGTAGAGGTGGCAAAGATGCCAATTTCTTTACTGACAGGAGACTCAAACGCCTATAATGCAATGTAGCCAACCCCCACCTTTTCTTGAGCAGAGAAAACATCTCCTCCTCCACTTTAGCTATCACTGCTGCTCTGCCACCCACACGGTAAGTATAACCCACAAAGTGAACACAACATATTCAAGCCAGATCTTTAAGTGTTGTCAAAAATGTAGGTAATCATTACCTGAAGGGAAAAGTAAGTAGAAGAAGCAGGAAAATAAAATAAAAATTCTAAGTTACAATACAATCCTATAGCGCTGCAAAGATTAGTTGGTGAAAAAGTAAGAATTGTCTGATTCTAGCTTCTTTAATGTGAATATGTTCTAGTTTCTTTACTCCTCTATGACATAAACTGAATATCTTTGAGTTGTGGACAAAACAAGACATTTGAGGACGTCATCTTGGGCTTTGGAAAACATTGATCAACATTTTTTGCCATTTTTGGACATTTATAGACCAAACAACTAATTGATTAACCACGAAAATAATCGTCAGATTGATCAAATATGAAAATAATCGTTAGTTTCAGACCTAAAATCCTAGAATGTATTAAGCATTACTGATAATATCCAACAATGTGAATTGCTAAACTTTTAACACTACCGGGGTAAAAAAATAATAATATTGGAAATAAAAGAGACTGGACTTGCTGAGGCTGCAGGAAACAATTGAAGAAAGTGATGACACGTGGCAGTATTTTTGCTAACATCAGCATATAACAGCTCATCATATTCAGGTCTTTCATAATTTGGATATAACCTCATAAGGCTTGTTGAAAATGCAGGGCAAGTCAACAAACAGAATACTTGAGTACCCTAAACTATGTAAGGATATCGTTGTGCATGGACCTGACTCATTGCATGCGCAATTCAAATAATCCCCACAGTGTGAAAGATAATATTTGACATTTTCCCATGAAGGAAAGCCAGTGAATCTGAAAACAAAGAGGGCAATATCTTTTGACAAATTTGACAGCTGCCAATAAAATAAATGCAAAATTGAAAGGGAAATAGCTTGTGTATGGCCTTTTCAAAGCTTTAAGATTCAGCGTTCTGTAGAGAATTTGTAACATTAAAACTCCTTGTGTACAGCCTTGTTTCTTACTAATAAATAGGCCTTTTCCAATGGCACAAAGAGCTGTATATGTGGGCAAAGGGGTGCCTGACAGCTCCAGTGCCCCCTGCGCCTTCATCTGCCACTGCTGGCATGGAGTCTCCTGTCACCAAAGCCACCCAGCTCCCAGGGACAGGGCACACACTTGTTCCTCTCTCAACCAATCACAGCATGGCTTCAGCCTCAGCCTCCCCTGTTTATTCTCTGTGAATATCTTTGTTTATGTGTGTTTCCGGTCTCTAAACATATGCATCTTGCCTAGTTTGTGCCATCTGGCCTTCTCCTGACCCCTTCCTACACACTCGCACGCGCATGCACACACACACACACACACACACACACACGCACACGCGCGCGCTACGTTCCATCTGACTGCATCCCATGCCCCCTCTCTGTTCCTGCAGCTTAAACATCAGAGATCACTGTGGTTATGTGCACGCTGCCTGTCACCGACCCTGCAGAGCTTTACTGTATGTTTGTCCTCGCTGCATTGTGCAAACCTCTATCGACTTAATATACATTCCTGCTTCAGCTGCTTTCTCCGGTAATGGAAATGCTTCTTGAGTGGTCTTCCGAGGCCACTGTAGATGGAGGCTTAAGCTCACAGTGAATATGTACTCAATGCATCAGCAAATGTAGGAGTGTTGTTGACAGCACTGGGAGACACTTGCATTGTTCATTTTGTGTCCTTACAAGTGCCAAAAGTGAACATCATGTAAATGGTGTGAAAACTCCCCCCCCCTTAAACCTGAAATATATGATTGTTTTGGCCACTTGGGGGTAGCGCAAAACAGGTTCTTAACACAACACGGACATAATATTAGCTTTTTGCTATAGCATTCACACTTCAGGCCACCTATTGTATGTAAGTTCAAAATTCACAATTCACTCTCCTTGTAGCTCTGTTTTTGGTCTACATTAACTCCTGAGGGAATTGTCTATCTCTTTAGCTGCTAAATGCTCCACTATGTTCACCAGCAGATAGTGGCTAACTTTGTTTGCCGTTTAGTACTGGGGTACATAGCATCCAGTGGGTTTTGGGCTGCCCAGTTGTAGCAAACAATGTTATGAGAGTGATGAGACTGAGGCAAAATAGCTAAAGCCTGAAGACAGTACATTATAAAGCTCCGTAGAGCTGTGGGGAACTGCAAAGTCTGGTAATAATAATCTGTCGGCTTACCTCTGCCACTCATTTGATCCATTTTTATTATAAAAAAAAATGATCACAGCTGCTTAAATATTCTGAAGTTGCAGATCAACATCGTGTTTGATGAACCTTTACCAACATAAATGAGAGATGTATGGCGTCTCTTAGTAATGTGTTGCGCCACCATGATTCAGTGCTCCATAGATTCCAAGTCTCTGGAACTCCAGTGGAGGGATAACCCAACATTGTTTTTTTTCACTGATCAGTAACTTCAGTGTCTTATTTATCCTGATGACATCATTTTCGGTAGACATGGAAGCTGCAATAGCTACACTACATATATTCATTGTGTTTCCACACTCTTTTATTCAGGTGTTTTCTTTGATTTGTCCCAAATATAATTGTAAGTAAATGTAGCTGATGTAAATGTAAAAAAAAAACATTTCATGTTTTGTGTTTGAGTGCATGTGTAATGTGGGCAGTCAAAGCCTATACCGTTTTGAAAAGTATATTGTGGCAACTACTCACTTAAAATTGGGATAACTAAGTCTTGAGGTGTTGAGGATAGTATACTTAAATCTTCAATAGAATGCCCTTGTATTTTAGTGCTTGGAAATGTTCCATCTGTAATGCATTAACCTTTTTGGATTAAGCTAAAGGGGTCAGTGGTCCATTTATGCTCGCTGTGATTGCTTCCTAAATGGCACCTAGTCAGAGATGTTCATTTTCTTGAACAGCTCACTCCATTAAAGGCAGTATGCAGCTGCAGGTGTCAGATAATATAAGTATGTAGATGTCAGACTTGACTGCTAAGTGAATACACAGGACTTTTAGCTTGAAGCATACTAGAGGAAAATGATAACCTCTCCCAAGCAGGCGGAAAATGGTTCAAAATCATACTTTAGGTGTGTAAAGGCTCACGTCTTTTCAATTGCTGTTTTTGTGTGCTTTGTGCTTTTTTATGTGTCCTCGTAAAAACATATGTTTGCTGATTTATACGAGTGTGTCTTTCTGAGCTTTTGAGCTACTAAACAGGCAGGGATCGTTGCCCGTGGAAAACATTTTCCTTGAATATTTGTCTCTGCGCTTTGAGCAGTTTGCAGACATATTGGAGTGGGCGGCTCAACAAACATCAGGACGCGGCAGATCTCAGCTGTCCAAATGACAGTCACACATTTCCTATGCTGCGACAGTCACACGCTTAACACAATGTGGGTGATACTAATCCGCATCCATGGACACAGATGGAACATGCGCAGTCCTTCCACCGACAGTCAGTCACCCATCATGACCTGATGTGCTTGCACTACACACTTTCTTCAGCACTTACTGTAGGTCTCCATAGGCCACTTCACACAGCTAGCCTGCAGCACTCAGTCAATTTAACCCTTTTTACACACACACCTTAGCTAGAGGTTAGCTTTAACCCATGCCACGTTCTTGCAAAAAAAAAGGTTGTTTAATAGATGTTGCTTATCTCCTCCTGCATCCCCAGACAGCACCCAGGGGTGCTCTCACAGTCATCTTAACTTCTACTCAAGCTTTTTAGTGTGCAGTTGAACAGCAGAGAATATGTTTTTTTGCCTGCTGCTTTCTGTGCTTTGGGTCATTCGTCTTTTGAAAGACATTTTCAGAGAATAATGTAAGTATTTACATTTAGTGGTATATGGACATTTGTTGCCATGGTGCTGTGGCTGTAATGCATTCTGTGTAAGGAATAATGCTCTGACATTCCATATACCAAAGTCCATATGTGAGCTGACTGCAGCTTGACTCTATTTGTACCAGAGCAGCTACAGACTTGATGTCTCAAACATGGTATGTGCAGTAGCTCGGACTACACCACCATTGCATTTTCATACTATGCAGCTCCTGGTGGTGGTCTACTTTGGTTTCCTCCAGTTCTAGTTGCATAGATACACTGCAATTGGTTTCTGGAAATCAAAGTTGTGAACATGGTAAATTATTATCACTCGCAGGGTTGTCAGCTGCCCGCACAACGGAGTGTTTTGCAGCTGCAGGCTGAGCATTGAGACTGAGGGGAAAGAGGCAGTGTCTGTTGGTTGCTAATCTCTTTCCTTCATTCTATCGACTTAGTGACTATTCTGTGGCTTTTAGTGGTAAACCACAATTAATTGAATGAATTCGGCAGCTTCTTTATTCACCTTCATCAGCCAGACTGATACCAATTTCAGCTGGATTTCAGCTGCTTGTTTGCAACAATGCAACAAAGCCTTAAAAATGCAGTTTTGATTTTGTCCCCCAAATCCCCAAAATGTCAATTTACCTGTCTTTTCTTGTACATTCGTGTTTGCCAGTGAGCTAACTGTGCGCTTCATTTTCTCAGCAAGGTTTAACTAAAGCAGCCATATCATTTCATCCTCCAGTGCAGCCCTGCCTGTGAGAAATGTTTCGATAACTCCAATCTGTCAAATGTTTGTTTTGAAATACATCCATCAAGCCTCTGCCTTTCAGTTTCTTTCCGTTCACAGGTTCATCCTTGCACCACCAGACACACTGACAATCTGCACTGCTGATTTAAAGGAACTCACTCTTACTTATCTGCAAGAGATTTGTGCAGTATGTCTCAGCTGGGGAATAGTTGCATCGACACAGCAAATACATCCAGCTGACTCAGCAACACCAGTATTAACCTAAAAACACACACACAAAAACCTCTTTTACAATTGAATCTTTTCTAAATTCTGTTGTAACAGTGTGCAAAGACACAAAACTAAACTACATCAGTCATTCACAACCACAGATTTAAAAAAAAAAATACAAACTATTTAACCCATGCAACGTGTCTGTATTAAAGCACAACATAATGGTCCTTTATTGTATGCTGTAAAGATAAGCTAGCATCCTATTTACCTTCATTTTGTTACTTTGGGAAAAAAGGAGGAAAAGTGGACAGGATGGCTTAAAGTAACCATAGCTACATATATACTATATACAGTGAGGAAAATAAGTATTTGAACACCCTGCTATTTTGCAAGTTCTCCCACTTAGAAGTCATGGAGGGGTCTGAAATTGTCATCGTAGGTGCATGTCCACTGTGAGAGACATAATCTAAAAAAAAAAATCCAGAAATCACAATATATGATTTTCTAACTATTTATTTGTATGATACAGCTGCAAATAAGTATTTGAACACCTGAGAAAATCAATGTTAATATTTGGTACAGTAGCCTTTGTTTGCAATTACAGAGGTCAAACGTTTCCTGTAGTTTTTCACCAGGTTTGCACACACTGCAGGAGGGATTTTGGCCCACTCCTCCACACAGATCTTCTCTAGACCAGTCAGGTTTCTGGGCTGCCGCTGAGAAACACGGAGTTTGAGCTCCCTCCAAAGATTCTCTATTGGGTTTAGGTCTGGAGACTGGCTAGGCCACGCCAGAACCTTGATATGCTTCTTACAGAGCCACTCCTTGGTTATCCTGGCTGTGTGCTTCGGGTCATTGTCATGTTGGAAGACCCAGCCTCGACCCATCTTCAATGCTCTAACTGAGGGAAGGAGGTTGTTCCCCAAAATCTCGCAATACATGGCCCCGGTCATCCTCTCCTTAATACAGTGCAGTCGCCCTGTCCCATGTGCAGAAAAACACCCCCAAAGCATGATGCTACCATCCCCATGCTTCACAGTAGGGATGGTGTTCTTGGGATGGTACTCATCATTCTTCTTCCTCCAAACACGGTTAGTGGAATTATGACCAAAAAGTTCTATTTTGGTCTCATCTGACCACATGACTTTCTCCCATGACTCCTCTGGATCATCCAAATGGTCATTGGTGAACTTAAGACGGGCCTTGACATGTGCTGGTTTAAGCAGGGGAACCTTCCGTGCCATGCACGATTTCAAACCATGACGTCTTAGGTGTATTACTCACCTTTCTTAGGATCATTGAGACCCCACGAGGTGAGATCTTGCATGGAGCCCCAGTCCGAGGGAGATTGACAGTCATGTTTAGCTTCTTCCATTTTCTAATGATTGCTCCAACAGTGGACCTTTTTTCACCAAGCTGCTTGGCAATTTCCCCGTAGCCCTTTCCAGCCTTGTGGAGGTGTACAATTTTGTCTCTAGTGTCTTTGGACAGCTCTTTGGTCTTGGCCATGTTAGTAGTTGGATTCTTACTGATTGTATGGGGTGGACAGGTGTCTTTATGCAGCTAACGACCTCAAACAGGTGCATCTAATTTAGGATAATAAATGGAGTGGAGGTGGACATTTTAAAGGCAGACTAACAGGTCTTTGAGGGTCAGAATTCTAGCTGATAGACAGGTGTTCAAATACTTATTTGCAGCTGTATCATACAAATAAATAGTTAAAAAATCATATATTGTGATTTCTGGATTTTTTTTTTTAGATTATGTCTCTCACAGTGGACATGCACCTACGATGACAATTTCAGACCCCTCCATGATTTCTAAGTGGGAGAACTTGCAAAATAGCAGGGTGTTCAAATACTTATTTTCCTCACTGTATATATATATATATATATATATATATATGTGTGTGTGTGTGTGTATATTAGGGCTGTCAAACGATTACATTTTCTTAATCGCGATTAACTATAGAAATTCAACGATTAATCGCGATTAAGAAAATGTAATTAATTGCATGTTTATCACATGATTAAAATTGTATTATTTTGCATTTCAGAAGAGTTTTTATGTCCGTATTAACAATGGAAAGCAATTCTTACCAGTGTATCTTGATTGGGAATCAAATGAATGCAAAGAAAAGGACTTTATGAACTTGATTTTAAGATTTGTATTTGTTTATTATATGTTTAATCTAGTCACACATTTGAATCTAGAGTCAATATTAGGGTTGGATATTGTTTGGTTTGGATACCGGTGCTAAAGCGGTACTTTTAAAACGGTACCGGTGCCTTAATGGTGCCTGAACCGATACTTTTTAAGAAAGTTAAAAAAAAAAGAAGGGTACTAAACAGTTGGCGACATTAAAGAATGGCTTGTTTATTGCTAAGGCCATATCGTCAACATTAAATGTTTAATAATGTAATCACTATAACAATAACTTATTTCACTAGTAAATAGCTGTTGAATGACAAAAACAACCACCAGATGGGAAAAGGGCATTTAACAACAACTTTGAATGCACCACGAGGCTGTAAATTACCAGTTTCATTGAACGCACCGTCTGTGTTTTTCCGACAACAGTAGCTGCAGATTGTTACATCCCTGTGTCGGAATCCTCTACAGTGAAATACAGTCACACTTTACACCGTTTAGCGTTAGCAGCATTGTAACCGTGTTTAATCCAGCTACTAGCTAGCGGTAGGCTAACGTTAGCTGCTGTCAAGTATAGTGTTAACTAGCGTCACGTGCAGCAATGTTTCTGTTTCCTGTAACGTCTGTTTCAGAGCATCAGAGAGAAGTGCAGACATATCAGTGGCACCAGAATGAGGCACCGAAATCCGCGTTGCTATCCTGCAGCAGCAGGATGTGTTACGAGGAAGTACGGCAAAATAGTAGCCTGTTAGGCACGACACAAAGCGGAGTGAAGTGAAAATAAATTAATAAATTGCGGCATGCGATTAATACGATTAAAAAAAATTAACGCATTATGTTCGGCCCTTAATCGCATCGCGATTAACGCGTTAATGCTGACACCCCTAATATATATATATATATATATATATATATATATATATACATACATACATACATTATTTATATAAAATCTCTGCACGTCTATTATGGAAAATATTTTCCAAATGTCAATACATCATGCATTACCTGCTCACGAGAAAATGCAATTGCAACAGCAGAATAGAAACGGAGGCACAAATAGAGGCCTGTTGAGCTGTTTGTGAGACAGAGATAGTCTGGCTCTAGCTTTGGGGAAAGCTTCCTGCTGTGCAGATTGGTTCCAGTCTGCTAGAAAACCAATATGAAGTGTTGGGGCAGTGATAGCCTAATGGAAAGGGAAGTGTATTTGTGGTTAGAAGAGTAGCTTTTTCAAATCCCCAAAGCAGGAGGTAAATTTTACACGCGAGAACTTAAAGAAACTCATACTGCACATTCCCTCCGTACCTCAGACAATTATAATAGTTATAATAATAATTATTATAATAATACATTTCATTTGTAGAGCACTTTAAAAGGTACTCAAAGACACTTATACCTCCAAACTGCTCTTGAGTGAGGAATTTAACCCCACTGGCTCCAGTGGCTGATTTTGAAAGGCCGTAGCAGTAGTGCAAATCTCTGCAGAAACTCTGCCAGGCTGTCACTGTGCATAAAAGTGTGTTGTTAGTCAACCTGCTTGCTTAAATAAAGTTGAACAGTGGAGTGTCACTCCCAAGTTTCTCAAAGGCGAGTAGTTTATTAGCTGTGCTCATTTCTTGCATGCAAGCTATTCTATCCACCAGGGAAAAGGGCAGCTCTCAAACAACAAGTGATAATATACCCTGTAACTAGTGAGAGGTTCTGCTGGAGTGTGTTTAAAGAACTCTGATGAGGATAATGCATTGCTTATGGAAGTTTCCTTAGCTATCATATTTAGTCATTGTTATCTTTTTGTGTAAAGATGTATGTTATGTGAGAGAGAAGAGAGATTTAACCATCAACACAAACAAATGCAGACAGAATGAAGCCTATTTTATATACCAAGATGGTCCTTGGCAAATAAATGCTTTGATCATGTTTGGATTTTCCGAACAAGCAAGCTCTTGCAATTGGTGAATAGGGACTGTCCTTTGTATGTAGCAAAAGACAAAAGTATGAAGCATTACAGGAGTAGTAGGCGGACTCTGTCAGAGACTGCAGTTTGCACCCTGCCTTCTACCAACAGTCAACTTTCACCTCTTTCAACCACAATCACAACATTTTTCTAACCTCAGTCACATAGGTTTAATTGCCTTAACTTAAGTGGACCTTAACCATAGAGGTGACAGATAAAAACAAGCTCATATGAGTCATTTATGTAATAGTCATGTGGGTAATATAAACAAGTGGTGAGAAATAGAAAGTGATTGGCAATATGTATTAAGGGGGCAACAAGATTTCTGCCCTTGCCTCTGTCAATATGAAGCATCTTCCTTACACGTGGGCCCATGGACAAAGGAGATGGTCAAGCTGAGTCAGCAGACCTTGCTGAACATCCTGAAGACCATGGTAGTGATGGAGGAGGTGGTGGGTTGCACAATAGTAGGTCTGAAAGGCTGGATGATAGGACCACAATGGTGTTTAATAAGCAGCATCCAAAGACCAATTGGCTCAAGGAACAATGGTAGAAAGATGATTGGCCAGACATTATGATGAATGAATTTGTGAATGACAGGAACTGTGACTACATGGGAAAGCATGCAGTCACTGTCTCTGACTGCAAGTGGAAGAGACGTTAGAGTCAGGACAAAATAGAAATATCCCAGAGCGTGTGTTTTGGAAGGCACTGACAACATATTCTGTTATTTATTTATTTATATTTTATTACATACTACATGTTCTTAATTAGGGGTTGGGACTCTCAAGGGGCTCCGTGTAGCAGAAAACCTACTAACATGTCACAAGCTCACTATCTTTTTGCAAAATACTGAGTTTTTAAGCCTCTGATAACAGCTTGGAAAGGTCATCCCTCGGCTGAACTTTTTACTACTCTGCCATGCAAGTCTGTGACAGGGTTTGAGGGTAGTCATTGTATTGTTTAAGGGGTTATGCGTCACAAAAATATGACATTTGTATTTGTGTGCTATGTTAGTGTAAACATTGAAGCTGTGACGTCGCCTGGGGAATTCTGATAACGGCTCATTCTCAGTGATAAGGAAACCCGCTCCATTTGCTCCACACAGCTGTTCCTTTGAGTATCACTTACCCAGTGAACCCATCACTGTCTCAGCCACTACCTTCATCCATCCGGCCTGCTGGCTGTCTGTCAGTCAATCCAGAGAAGAGAGTGAGACAAGCTGTGACTGCAGCATATGCCCTGTGTTTCCATGCATCTTTAGATAGCCCCGAGACTCTGTGGTTAAGGCGTATTAGCCATGTTTATATGACACAAAGGGCAGAAGTCGCAGAAGGTCAAGACAGTAAGTGGCCTGATGAAAGTGTCACTCTTGGGAAATTTCATCCTCGCGTCGGTGGAGGGTCAAAAATGTTAGCTTGCAAATTCGTTCTGATAGCCTTAACTCAGAGAGATAATGTGTGAGGAGGCAGGGAGATAGGGGAAGGAGCATGGACTACAAATGCAGAGAATCATAAATCTTTTCTTTGATCACAGATAAAGATGTGGGTGGATTTGTTGTCCCTGCCAGCATGCCTTTGGAAGTGTGTCATGTCATTTGCCGCATGCCTCCCTCCTCCTGACAATCACATCTTTGGCGGTCTCATCTCTCAGCATTTCCAATAGCATTTGTACAATCCATTGTATAGCAAAACAATCTTTTAAACCTAATCTTTCTTTACTTTTTATTTCTTGCACTTTAGCTATGTTACTTTATATACCCTCTGACGCAAAGAAATCATGACCTTTAACTGTAAAGCAGAATAGTGAAGCATCTTTGACCTATGTGCTAATACAAAGTGTTTAATTCTGCTTGTTATGGTACAAACATGGACCCTTTACAGTACACTTCAGTACAGTATTTGAAGCTCTTTCTGTTACACAAACCAACATTCTACAGCATGCTGCTTTGGGTAAGAGCCTGGGATAATCTATAAGACTTAACAATGCATCTGTCTTGTTAGTGTTCCACTCACTGCAGTGCAATCCGCCATTTTTTCTGTAAAAGAAAAAGACAAGTGCTTGCGTTGCCATATGCTCTAGGATCACGCACAAAATCAGAGTGAGGACAGTAACCATTACGATCATATTAGATTCCATTATAGTTTGTCTGATGGGGCACTCAGGGCCACAAGCTGCAATTAAACTCTAAATAAAATATTATTTTCCAGCCTCTCTGTGTGCAGTGGGAGGAATCCAAATTATTTTAGTAATGCCTCATTTAAGATCCACAGTTTTCCCATTTGGGCACTTGGACTCATTTAGGACTGCGACACCCATCCTTTAGCTGCAGTCTTCAGCAGTAAAGCCCAGTGTGTCGGATTGCAGGCCTCATTAAAGGTAAGACAATGGCGTGTGTGTGTGTGTGCAGTATTACAGAATTGCTTAATACTTTGTATGCCTGCCTCCCTGCCTTTTTATAGACATCAGCAACGTTGTGCAGACAAATAGGTGTATTAAGCAAAGACACCGGCTGGATTAGATGCTACCTGACCCAATGAGTTCATCACTCTGGCTGACCTTTCCCTCGCTCCACGAGTCACACTCCTCAGCTGTTCATTCTCATCAGGCCTTCATTTTGTTACATCTATCCACATCAAATAGCTGAATAGATTAGTGAGCACAGCACAAGAGAACATCGGTCAAATGAAGACCTACATAGCACCGTCACTCCTTGTACAGCTGGTGACAGAAAAATGAATCTAATCAAATGTCTTTAATGATGAATGGGTTTGATTATCTTGTCTGCTACTAACTTCATAATCAAATGAATCATTACAAAAGTGTCATTTTTGTGAAATTATGTTAATTTGAATATTTCTCATTATCTCTGACTTTTTATCAACCAGCTTTCTTTCCTCTCTGATAACCTCGCTATTTTGAAGTCCTGAAAGTTCCACAAGCACTATCCCACATTTCTATCATTAACTTTGTCCATCTCACATCTACATGTGGCTCTAATGCCATTATTTGCAATCAGTGCTGAATATAAATGTCAAGAGCGCCTCTTAAAGCCTGGCGCAGTGGTTGCTCAACAAAGATTCCGCAGTACACCAATCTGGAGTTTGCTTAGCAATTTTCCCGTTGATGACCAATATTTCAGTTGGAGGGCGAGATGTAAATGTATGGTTGGTGTTGAGACACAAATTCACTCAGCGGTAGTGTTCACCTGCAGATTAGAGGCCTGTTGACAACTGTGAGTGGGCACTTTTATTTTACATCAAAAAACATTACATTTTTGATGACAGACGAATTCAGCTCCCGTAAAGAAATGACTTGAGGTGAGCTTGACTTGAAAATCAGGAATGTCCTGATCCCTTGTTTTGGATCCTGATCCGGGACCTTCATTATTGAGTATCTGCAAGCCAACATTATGTTTTCAGCACCGGGGCTAAAAGGGTTTGTTGCATAGACTGTACAAATGACGGACATAGCATCAGTGACGTCACCCATTGGTTTGTGGACTGCCGTTTTGAAGCGTAGAGTTTGGTAATTTGGCTGTCATCATCTTGGTTTTTTGAAACAGAATGTGACGATTTTTGACGAGAGGGTGGAGCTGGGGAGGATGACGCAGCCAAGCCAGTGTTGTTTGTGCTTGCACAGCATTCACCTGCATGTATGCAGAAAATCTGCAAACTTTCCCTTAAGTTACCAAAGCTTCTTTTTATGTCTATTGCCAATGTTTTTAAAGATGATTTCTTTCTACGTTTGTAAATTACAACTGCAGTAGAATATCTACAGCAGGTTAGGGAAACTTGGTTGTAGCAAATAAACTATGGTTAAAGGTTTAGGTAACTAAAACACATGGACATGGTTAGGGAAAGGTGCAGGTACATAAAAAAAAACAAAAAAAAAAAAACATTAGCTGTTGGATTATGATTGGACACATACTCTGGTCTCCTGCATTAAAGTTAGATGGGCTATGCTCTTTCACCACCCCGACCTCCACACCCTCACTTTTTCCTTCACTACATTAGGGGATGCTACTTTCTGCATTGGCACTGAACGTTGGCACTGGACTTAAATTACGCACTGCGGAATGGTTCAATTTAATAACGTAATTCTTAGTAATGTTGGACTACTTTTTGTCTGACTTGGTCCTGGGTCACAGTGAGCTAAATCCCCAATGGTGAATTACAATTTACAATAAATACCACCCCAAACCCTCTCAACATGCACACCCAGCCACCCACACAACCACAACAAACACTAATTTCCTTGCCGTGTTGCCTACTCTCCCGTTTGGATCTGTGTGTGGCCTGGGCTCATGCTTTTCATTGCCTCCACTCTTCTCTGTGCCGCAGCATCGCGGATTTGAATCCTCTGCTGCCTGGGAACAGAATAAAACAATGGAGTCAGTGAGACATAGCAAGGCTAATGGATTCACCGCCGCCTCTTCCCCACCTTCGCTTTTCATGTGCAAAAGTATTCATCGAGTCTTGATGGCGCCGGCCATGCATGAAAAAAAATTTGAATCTTTTACACACCTGCAGAGTTGGCAGAAAACTATTCAGGAGGGATGTATTGAATCAGTATTTTTTATCTCAATATGGTGCAAATGTTTGTGTACTGGTTTAATGCGTCCTGTAATGGCCCTGGTGTGGTTTTGGTAGATTTTTGCCGGTGATGATTATATTCAGCACTATATCCTTGTCGCATACAGACTTCTTTTTTACCCAACAACGTGGCAGGCAACATCGGCTGGCAAGTAAACAAGAACTGTTTCAGGGCCAAGCGGTTTTGTTGACTCCACAAAACAGAATTTTAACGACCAAGCAAAACTTTATTCAGCATTTTTAAAATAAGGGAGAAAACATCCTCTTGTTCTGTGTACTAATAATAAAAGTTTATACAGAGTTCTTAAGTTGTGCTCTGAATCAGCTCTTAGTTAAATTATGGATCAGGGCCAAGACAGAGTGCTGAAATCCTACTGTGTATTCAAACTGTATCTAGTTAGAATACCAGGCTGAAAAGCTTTAAGAACAGAAGATGGCTGACTGTACAAGCTTGACTCTGTTGCTGTTATTTCTTTTTCAGCTTCATTGGGGTGTGCAAGGCTGCGAGTTGTCTCTATTGTTAACCTTTATTGTGGCCTTAAAAATGGAGGGTTAAGCAGTGCTTTCTGTACTAAAACAAATATAATTAAGTTACTGTCGATACATTTGAAGGAAAATGGCTCTATTGTGGGTTTTCCAGCCTGTTCAAGCCCAAGTACCTGGAATTTTCTCAACACATTTTTCATAGACTTCTCTGATGCCTAACCTAATATGCAGCTACTGTAATGGAGAAGTGTAGGATGATTTTACAGCTTTCAGAAAAGGTCCAAAGCATCCTTGTCCACATAAAAACATCCACTATATTCAGAGAGAGTTTGGGTTGCTTTTATGCAGTGTGAATAAATTGCTTTTTCTTACCTTGAGTTGAATATAAACGGACACATTATTCAATTTGCCCTGCTGTATAATATTCAGTGACTTAAAATACAGGGCTGGCGGGGTAATTTGATAACTTGCCACCTATATCAAAACCGTATTTGTTGAATATTCTATTTTGTGTAGTTAAGCAGCAAAATATGCTTAACCGGGCTATTTTCAGCTCAGGTAGCATTGTAGGTAAATTGGTTGGATACAGACACTGTGTGGCCTCTCCGGTTCCTTGCTTTGCTTTGATGACACCTAAGATTAAATGGTTACTGTTGGCTGAAATTCAAAGCTCTGCAGTTTGGGACTATACATTGTGCATACACTTGCTGTATATGACACACTTTGCTGCTTTTAGCTAAATTCCTTCTATTTGTATTTCTTTGATTTTCCATAAGGCACACATACTGTACTTCACGGTCCATACAGAAAATATTAAGACAGTGATATCTTTGTTTTGGCTGTGTACTCCAACACATTTGATTTGACATTAAACTATGTCTCTGAGGTGAAAATGGTGACTTTCAGTTTTAATTTGAGGGCATTCACAACCATATTAGATGACCAGTTTGGGACATATTTAACCCCCAATTTTAGAACAGTGGATCAGGGATGATCCTTAACATTTAGGTAAGGAAGCCATGACCTCAATCCAATTGTTGATGTGTGTCACTGCAAAAGATCAGACTGACAAGCCAGAAACAAGTATTACAGTAAGAGAAGCTGGCTCTGGACAGATGATCACCATGGTAGATAGCAGCTGTCTGCTGATGTACTGTATGTGGATCCCATACTTCAGGATTTGACACCAAATATTAAACATTATAATTTAAAGTTTAGGTTAAAAAAGGACTGACATTCCTACACCCTCAAATTTAAGCTAAGAGTACAGAGCCAATACAATGAAAACTGTGTCACTGCCCTACTACTTTGTGACTGCGCTGTATATAATGGGAATAATGAATCCATTGTACAGAGAGGTATGCTGGTCCACTTTGCACAGGTGCTTCCCTCAAAAAAACGTTGCGGTTATATTATTGTCGTGTTTTACATATACACACACATTCATGCATACATGTATATATTTCCTTTTTACTGACTCAACCAACAGCCGGTCTGCAAATTGGAGCACAGTTAATGTCATTGAAACTCACATCACATGTTAGTCATCGCTAAGACTGGTTAATTAGGATTCATTAGATTACTTTTCTGCCTATTAAAAGATGAATTCCCTAAAGTGGTAATTGGTAAATACAAGGTAAACATATACATTTCTTTCCATAAATTAGTATACCAAATGTCAGAACTGGAGCTACAAAAGGTGTGAAATTTGTAAAATAATTATCAAACAGGCAGTTGGCATTGTAAATGTATTAGTGACCAGTTTTATTTCCATTAGGTATTCATGCATACGTCCACATCTGCCGCTGTGCAGAAACTTGGATTTGTTGTTGGAACCAGAGAATTACAGTGTGTTTTCAGATGATCATTTCCCTGTGCAACAACCCTGTTTCTCTGGTGCATTAATAGTCACAAGAGTGGAACAAATGGCACAGTTTCCACAATCATTCCGAATTAATGAGTCACTCCTGCAAAAAATGCAAATTTCCAAACGCTCGATTGCTTTCTAAAACAGGACTGAGAGGGGGGGGGGGAGGATTCTTTCAGCCATTTTAGAAACAAGCTTAACACGCCTTTCTCTGGTATTACCCATTTTCACAGAATGCTTTCCTTTCATAATGGAAGCCTTATTGGCTTTGGGGTGTCAGAGCAAGGGGTTAGTATGTGGAACATCTGCACAATTTGGCATCCGTGCCATGCATGAGTGCAATGAACTTATGCAACTTCCTGTTTGTTGCACTTTGATATCATTGCATTGTTATGTGGGACATCCAGTCTCACAAAAAAGAGCCTCAAGAAGGTCAAACGTTTTGTAGACAAAAACATTAACCTCATGGAATTATTTTTTGTTTGGCTAAAGTGACAACAACTTATGAGCTAAGATGGGTTTGGGACGTGTCAGAAATGTTGTCGCTTGATTTCATATCGTTCATATTGGAGCACTTTATAGGTGCACACCACTAGACAGATTTTGGATATTAAACTCCCTTCATCTACCTGCTGGGGCCCTTCTACAAAGCAGCATGTTCTCAGCATCAATAAAATGTCTTCTTCCAAAGAAACAAAATCACAAACAAGAAGGCAGAAAGCAAGAAGAGAATATGTAAAAAGCCAGAAGGGGATGACTTTGATGCTGAACTTTTTAAAGGCCAGCTAGCAAGCGCCTCATGCTTTCATTTCTTATTTATTACTGAGAATACTGCTGTGTCAGTGTGTGCATGCATCTGTGAGAGATGACTCTCTTGTGTGATCGGAGCACGAGCTGCTGTCGACTCCATGTCGGGCATCCAGATCTCAACAAGGACTTGGCCCGTAACCCAGAGATGCATGATGGGTGAGACAGAGATGTTTGATGTAAACTGTCACATGCTCTGCTTGCGTCTACCACATAATGCGCCACCAGTCAGGAAAAAACAAGCATAACCCTTATTACATGGGAGAGCCTCTTTTTCTCATGCGCCGATTAACCTTGAGCTTCTGTCCATTGTGGCAACACAGCGGGTTTCTTCACCTTTGAATAGTGATAAATCCAATCCAGAAGGAAAGCCCCTGACATGAAGCCCAGCATGCATTTGTGTAGTTAAAAAGCACTGCACGAGGAGGTCGTCAGTCTAACTGTAATGCTGTGACCTTTTTTGGCTTGTGAAACCGCCATTGCCAGAAGCAGGAAACCATACAAGCAGGAAGGCAACTGGAAAATGTGTCATTGGCATTTGTCCATTAGTCAACAAATCAGCACACAGCACAGGATGGATCGCTAATGCGGGATTTGTGGCCCTGCGTGACACGGTGTAATCCGGCACCGGCGCTGTTTTCCTCACCTGTTCATCAGCAAAAGACAGGTGCTTGTCCTGTCGTCCCAAAGCTTCCTTTTTCTCCACTACACTTCTCACCGTTGTGAGCCTGTCTGGTGAGAAACAACAGCTGGGCTTATGTGTACAGTATGTGTGTATTGTGAACATGAATATATGGGCTGTGTGTGTGTGTGTGTGTGTGTGTGTGTGTGTGTGTGTGTGTGTAGTGTTGCAGCACATTTTCCCAGTTTTCCCAGTGTTTGGTTTGCTCTTGTGCTCGTGGATTATAGAAGATTTACATGGCATTGTAGTAAGCAAGTCCTTCACCTTGGGACCTTTTTAATCTTAATTAATTTCTGATAATTCCTCATTAACATTGCCAACATAAGGGCTCCATTGCCAAAAAACAACCATGCTCAACCACATTTAGAGCAACGCTGAGCCTTAACTCTACCCTAGAGAGAAACAAAACAATTTGGAATTGACGAAAACTGAGAAATATATGAGAATGAGAGCGGGAGATGATGTGACTGTGTTTCTTGTGTGTGTGCTGAACCAAAGGAAGATACTGTGAAGGAGATGGAGACAGAAAAATATTAAGATAATTCACCATAATTTTTTCTCTCCATCTTATTTGACTTGACCTTGCAGATGTTCATTAGTGTCAAATGCTCTGGCAACATGAGTTCACATGGCACATTCCTACCCAGAGTCCTCTACTCCCTTGCAGGTAGTTGAGGAATGATTAATGCCTCCGCATGACATTATGGAATGGCGTTTTAAACTGCAAGAAAGGGAGAAGGAGAAGAAAGAAAGAGACACTCTGGTTGATTAATAATTCATGCTCTGCAGATGATCTGTGAATAGCAGCGGTAAACAAGCTTTTATGGCTTTTAAATTCACTATATTAGACGCATGCACAAAAAGGAAAATGACCAATGACTCCATCGTTGGTGCAATTTCAAATTCAACTTGTTGTAGCTAGCAGAAAAAATGAGTACTTTCATGAATGGGAAGCTCGGCTTTGTTATGATATTTGTTAAGAATGCCTTTCATATCTGTTGACGAGGGGAATATTGTAAGTGGTGCACCATTAGGCACCAGAATCCTTCGCTGCTTCCACAATAACTCCCCTTTGATGATTGATAATGTGGAAATAGGGCTGTGGCGTGTCAGGCATCAATTTAATGGTAATTGTATTGTTTTTTCATGAGGAAACCTCCATCAGAGAAGTAATATCGGGGAGAAATGGGTTTGCGCTGTGCAAGACAGTACACGTTATGTAGATGTGGCAGTGGATATGAAAAGGAATTGTGCAGCATTTCTTCTCTCCTGTACTGTATTTCAGAGGCGGTTTATAAGCTGGCTAGCTTGTTTTTGATCATGCGCAAAGGTAGGATTCAACATACCGGCTGCCAAAATGGCACTGCCGGCTGTTTTGTACTTTTATTTTTAGTTATTTTTAATTTGTGGTTGCAGCCCCTACCCCCCACCAGCCACATTTCTCCTCCCTCTTTTTCCTTCTCCTTCTTCTCTCTGTAATAAGAACATGCAATGTGTGAATTTTTTATAATGTTATATAAGAAGCCCTGGCACCCCCAGAGACCCATGTCCTGGTTCTGGTGTGTTCAAAACAAGCACACGAGAGGAAGAGAGCAGAAAAGAGAAAAGGGTGGTGCGTGTGGGGGGTGTAAGAGAGGTATCGGAGAGATGGAGAGGACTGGAGGAGAAGAGGAGGAGAGGGAGGACAGAGAGGATTGCAGAAGGGGAAAGCGGAAGGAAGAGGAAAAAGTGGGTTGGAGGAAAGAGGAAAGGAGGGAAATATAGAGTAGAGGCAAGGAGAGAGGATTAAATGAAAGCAGGAGTGAATGCATGCGGCAGAGGAGCCTGTGGGGGGAGATCTTCCCATTAAGAGGCACAGTGCTCGGCTCTCTGATCTCTGAGTTGCGTTGTGGTGCTAGACAGGAATACTCTAGGGCGACAACCACTGCCACTAGAGAATCAGCTCCTCAGTGACTGATATACAAACACTGTGTACAGCTACAGCGAGGAGAGGAGGGAGGGATGCAAGGGGAGTCAAAAGAGGAGAAGGATTGAAGAGAGGGAGGGAGGGGGATGAGACAGGAGGCGATAAGCCAGTATGCCAGAGTGCCATTGTATGAAAAGCTATCTCAAAGGGCGACAGGGAACCTACCAAGCAGTACGCAAACTAAGATCTTTTGCAGGTTGAACAAGGTAATATGCAAATACAGTGTTTAATGTAACGCTGATTGTATATGCAGCAGGAATACTGTGTGATATATTATGCATTGGCTTAGAGTACCTGCTGTATGTGTATTTGGTGCATATGGAAAGAAGTCCCTGGATGAGGAAATTCTTCATGCATACAGGATATAACTAAAAAGAAATTGGTTAACTGTGCTCTTCTTAGTGTTTGAGTTTGGAAGCTGAAACCTCTTTGAGGAATAAATATTAATGGCTGTGTTGTTGTTGCCTGTTTATCCAAAGCCTGATATAGCTTTTTCCTATCCAATGGATTTAGCTTATTCTAAAACTACTGTCCAAACACCTGTTCCACTGGGTGACACGTCCCTTATGATGACCATGGGTTCTGTAGTTTATTTTGAGTCAATCCCACAAAGTCCCGCCGCTGTAAATACTAATTACAGCACCAAATGTGTAATAATCCTAAAACAACAAATGCATTGTTGTTTAAGTGTTGTTTGTTACTTGTCCTTTATATTTGTGAGCCATTTATAAAGATGTACATCTTCTTTCAGTTCTGTTTTAACTGTGGCTGCATACACCATTCACCAGCTTTTTTGCATATCTATTAGAAACATCTCATTATGGGAGCACCGTGTTTACTGTAAACTAGAGTGAAAAATGTCTTTTTGCAACAGCAAAACATTTCTATTAAGATGTATTAAGTTTAAACCAATGAAACCAAGTCTCATTTTATTTCTGCTGGTTTTCAACATTCTGCCCTGCTGTCTTTCTAAACAACCTTATTATTTAAATATAATATTTCAGATAACATTCTGACTGCCTGAGCAGAGATATATAAACTATTCAGGAAATAGATGGGGTGAATATGTTCTCCCTTCTTAGAGTATATTCACCTTCGTGACAGAAAGATTAAGCGTCTTTGACAGCTGGGCTCCATTACCCAATATTGGGTTTTGGGCAAGTACTGAGGGTGGATAAGTCATCTGACAAGGTATGACGTAGAGTCAGTTTGACTTTTTCCAGGTGTATTTCAGTGCCCAAGAGTCCTGTCTTTTCCTCTTGGGTTGTAACTCTTCTCTGCAAAATGCAGTTTCTGTTTTTCCTGAAACGTTGAGGTATTTTTGCTTTCTAAGACACGGTGAACTGCACAATGTCAGTTCAGTAGCCAGTGGGGAAAATGCTGCAATAATTGTATGATCATTCCATGTCAAAATGTATAGGAAGTAATGGCGACAGGATTTTTATACAGTGGTAATAGCCTAGCCTTAGGGACCTGTTTATTTTATTATTTTGCCGACATCATATTATTAGCTGATATTATCATGATCATTACGTCCGTGCCGCCTGCATGATCCTTACATGATTGCCCTATTCAAGCTAATGAAACTGGCTCTGCCAGCCTTGATACCTGTCACCCTGCCAAAACCTTGCCTCCACTTGATTGCCTCTGGTCCAAGTATTTTTTTTGTTTATTTTCATTAACAGAAACATTAGGTCTCTTTTCTTACCGGATACAGCAAATGCGTTAATGAACATGCCAGTTAAAATAAAGATGAAAGCACCAGTTAATTATCTCCTTGAACATTCTGCGTGACAGATTAATTCCAATGAAGAAAAAAAAAAGAAGAGAGAAGTCATTACCGCCGGCTCGACTTGTCAATGTGTTGATCTGAGGAGCTGTTTACAAGGTTCATAGGATAAGAAATGAAATTAAAATGTACTACAGGACCTCATTACAGCTGTCATACCCTACAGTGGGGGAAAGTTATTTGAGAAAAAAAATGTACATTACTAAATTTAAATAAAATAAAATGGTCAACTCACTAAAAGGCCTCCCTAACAGTGTGTCATTCTGACCTGACAGTGTGACACCAGGCCACTGGCTTACATAGAGCATGATAATGGTGCTACTGTACCAGAAGTTTCAATTCAAGCACTTACTGTACAGAAGTAATAAATGAATCCACCTAGGCTTAAAGTTTGACAAACTACGATTAAACACAGGGGACCTTTCCCCCTTGGTACCTATTATCAGATATCATCATATCATATAAATTCAATGGAGTAGAAAGTACAATATTTCCTGAAATGTAGTGGAGTAGAAGTAGAGAAAGATTGAAATACTCAAGTGAAGTACCTCAAAATTGTAATAGTACATGGGTAAAAGTACTGTCCACCACTGCTGTATTGCCATTTCACTTAATTCATTCTGTCTGACATCATGTTCATGTTAGCCGATTTTTGTTTCGTCCAAACCAGTTAGCAGTGAGTTACGTATGTTATGTAACTAGTAGTAGCCATAGTTTTCTTTAGTTTCCTGCATAATATTAACAAGACAAATAAGCCAAAATGAGTTTTCATTCATCACAGGATCTATTAATGTTGATGGTTTGCTAAATAGTGGATGGCAGATAAAGTGGGAGGAAGAAAGACCTTTGGAAATGGTACTGGCAGTCTCTAATCTGCATGTTTACGGCTTTCATTAGAAGATCATCAAAGTGTAGAATCGATTGTGTAGTAGTCGCTCAACAAGCAGCCATATATTCAGACTCCGCAGGAAACTTTTGTTGTTAATCAAAAGAGTGTTGTGCTCTGAGGATGTTGAAAAAAGAAACTGTGTGTGTGTTGTTGCACATTTAGCATTTTTTATAGCACTACTCGCTTTGTCTGTGTGTAGATCAGGTTTTTTAGGAAATTCCCAGAGCTCACGTGTGGCGTGTGACCACCATCTGTTGCCAGCACTGCGTCCCCAAAATGCTTTCTGACATACATGTGTACATTACCCTAACCTACCTACTCCGTCAGATGAGCGGGCACGGCGAGCGCTAATGAAACGCGTTGGCCTAAAATGGCACATTAATGACACAGCATGTTTAATTGAGGTGATGGGGGGGGGGGGGGGGCTGGCCAGGCCAGGCCAGGCCAGAGCCTCATCTGCAATTGGATTGGTGGCTGTAGTAATCAATTGACACCCACCACCACCCTTTCCCCTCTGCCTTCCTCCCTCCTTCCTTTCTGTCATCCACACTCCCACTGCTGGGAAGAGGAATGCAGGAGGGAGGAACTGAGGGAGGGAGAGACTGTGAAGAAGAGGCAAGAAACTCTGTCTTGTTACATCATCACAACCCCTGGTATTATGTGCACCCTGATCAAAATTCATGTATGCAGTCCGCCTCCCACTCTCGCGGATCGCTGAGAAAGCGGCGACTTGTTGGTTTATTAGCGATCACCCGTCGGATTGAGCCTGGAATCGGACAGGCGCAGGGTGAGAGAGGCGGCGGGGATGACGGACTGATAGCACGGATGGATAGCTTGATGGGAAGAGCAGAGGAGGGTGCCCTTGGTAATCGTTGCCCAGGCAGTTTAGTCATGGTCCTGGTAATCTCTGGTGACCTT